>NC_067289.1:25061607-25099107 GCF_020740795.1 Apus apus | reverse complement strand
CCCTCTCAGTATGAAGGCCATTTGCCTTGCCTTTTTTCTCAATAATTTTCACCGAAATTAGTACATTATGTTTTACAGTCCCTTTAAAGGAGCCCTTGCTCCAGCAATATGCAAAATGATTTGAATGCCGCATGAAAATCACTGACACATGTTTGAGCTCTTTGTGGCTATTTGCCACAGACGTAGCCTTCTGCCTTTGATTTTGTTCCAGGGAGCCATTGTTACTTATTCCTCAAATTTTGACTCGATAATAGTCTAAAGAAAGATGCATTTTTTTCCTGACCACCTTGTGTATGATGGTGCTCTGCGGATGCTGGGGAGACCCCGTGTCTCTCTTGGAAGAAACGCCCAGTTCAGTGCCGGGTATGTAGAGGATCTCTGATTAAAGTTAACAAATCCAAATGCTTTAATGACCATTTATGTCCTGGATGAGGGGAGGAAAAGGATTGTCTGAATCCTGTGCTTTTGAGACGTGGCACATGTCAAAGTGTCTGTTATGTTGAGGGACAATATAATGTGTTTTCCCTTTGATCTCAGTTTTGTATGAAAATTCAGTTGGACAAAAAGCATGTAGTGAAAATACTCTTTTGTATTTTAACAGAAAATTCTGCCATTCCATTAAGTTGTTTTAACAGATTTATAGCTCAGACTTTATAGTTATGCCAACAATTTTGTCCTCCCTTCCTGGGCTCTGCATTGTAGCCACTGGGTTGTATCATTCCCTTTTGAGATCTTTCCTTCCCAGTTTTCATAACTTGGCAACCTTGGAGAAGGGTGGGACTGACCAGGGCTGTCTGCACAGCTTGGAAAAGTTTTCCAGACCTTTCTCTCAAGGTGTAGCTCTTTCCTCCTGGCCGTGGCTGGGAGATCCTTCTCCCACCAACAGGTACCTCCTGATGACCTTTTAAGTACCTTCTGTTGACCTTTTAAGTGTGGTGGATCTGTTGTGTGTTAAGCTCTACTTTTCACTTCATCGTCAGTCTTATCCTGTCTGTGGCCTCTACATACATTACAGGGAAGGAATGGCTTTGCTGGCTTCTCTTCTGCTTTTCTGGATAATCATAGAATCCCAGACTGGTTTGGGTTTGAAAGAACCTTAAAAATCATCTAGTTCCAACCACCTGCACGGGCAGGGACACTTCCCAGTGGACCAGGTTACTCCAAGTCCTGTCCAGTTATTCCAGGCAAACAGTGATTGTCCTTTTCTAGTTAGGGTGTTGCTGATGCTGCCTTCCTTTTTCTTTTATTTTTTATTACTTTAAGTGCCAAAGCCCTTGTGTGTTTGAGGGACAGACATCATTACTATACCATGCTTTACCTGCCTTTCCTCCTCTTACAATTAACATGTTGTCTTGCTTTGATAGTATCTAGGTCTGACAACATTGAAGATCAAAATTTTTGTTATGACCCATTCAATTTCAGTGCTTCAGTGGAACATGTTAGTAATTTGCATGAAACCACAGCTAGTAGGTGTTATTGGGATATAAAATATAAAGTATAAAATTCTTAGGAAATGGAGTTTCATTTGTTTGTTGAGCTGTTTTTTTGTCCAGGCTGTTTCTCTAATGTAAGAAAATATCAGGGATTTTGCACTAAAAAATATTTATCCTTATTAATATCTATAGTTCTCTTCTACTGTGCTTCTTGGAGGCTGTAATCAGTCTGAGCATTCCTCATCTTTTTTTTTTCCTCTTTTTTTTTCCCCAATTTCATCCTGCATAGTAGCAGTAATGTGAAACTGCTATGTCAATATAATATAATTTGTATCTGTTTCATTGTTAGCTGCTGAACATTTTATACAGCCAGTATATCAGCTGGAGAGTAGTAAAAACAAATTCTCCTTGCTAATAGAAAGACAGTTCTGGGCAGGAAGAAAATTGGGGAAAATCTTGCTTATTTGTGAAATGAAAAGAATTGGTACCATCTCTTATAGGACATATTTTCCCATTTTATACACTTCCACAGTTGCACAAACATTCAGGTTTTTTGGAACAGGTAGATCAGGGCACTGGTCCTACCACAGCCATTGTCTGTGTGTGTTACTGATGGATTGTATCAGAGAGGAAACCCTGAATTAGACATAAATATCATTTGAACATCCAATCATTTAAGCTGATTTGTGTCTGAAAATGTAGGGGTTTAATTCAAATGGTACCAGCTATGCTTATTACATTTCTGTTAGTAGTTCAGATTATGAATTCTTCTCTGGGATTTTTTTTTAATGTGAAAAAATGTCCCTCTGTTAATTTTGAATTTGCCACCCTCAAATTCCTTTTGTTTGGCCCCTGTAAGAAAAAGACAATGATCACAAGCTCTCAGTCTTCTTCCTTTTTATCTTATTTTTTTTCAGTCTCCTAATGAGGAATAAATGAGAAGGGATCCAACCATTCCTGTGCTAAACAAACATGTCACACAATCTTTTCCATAATTTGATAAAACTCTATTGGAAGGATTGCTGGGGTTAGGGTTCTCTTTTGCTCTTTTCCTGTTGAGATAGATTTACTGGAATTGGGATGTACAATATTTCAGGTGAAGGCAGGCCAGTGACTAACAGAATACATTAAAGTGAAATGATGTATCTATCCCTTTTGTTTAATTATTGTCATTTCTTCCTTGTCTCTTCTCATTACTGATATGCTGAGGTTTTAGCTGTTCACAGTGCTGCTAAACTGGTCCTGAGTTGCTGCTGCTCTTGGAGACATTGGTAGGTAGAGGAGAAGTTCCTCCTGGTCTGTATCACTGTTTCTCAGCATCCTACTTTATCTCCTTCCCTGCTGCTATGACCACTGGAGCTGGCTAAGCCTGTCAGTCTCCTCTACCCCTAAACTTACTAGTAAATACCATGGAAAGTCATCACTCACCAGCTTTCCCAGTTCCCTGCTGAAGATGTAAACCTGACCTGCGTTTTCATACAGAACAAGCAGGAGCTGGTAATGCCTGTGAGAAGTGGGCTTTGGCTATTCTGTGCCTGGAGAGCTTCTTTTTTGGCAGGACATGATTTCAACCTTTGGGCACTTGAAGGAGAACATCAGCTTCTCTTTCCAAGCTGCTGCATCAGTGTTTGAGGAGACTGAACAAGACTGGTGAGCTTTGGGTGATTTTTCCTTGCAGACACAGTTTAGACAGCACATGGACACGGTGGCTTTTTCCTTCTGCTCCAAAGGGAGCTGCTCCTTCAGCTGTGTGTGCTCAGCAGAGCTGCCGCCTTCATCCCTGCAACCTGAGCCTCCTCTTCATCCCAGCTAACCGTGGCATCTTCTTACACTTTGCTCCTCTGGGCTCTATCTGCCTCCAGACCTTTGGGCTTCCCAGACCTCCCAGCCCCCAGCTGCTGCCTCCTCTCTTTTCCCACCATCCATGCTCATGGTTGCTACCACCTGCAACCTGGAGTCTGGAATAATTTAGGATTTGTGGGTAAGAAGTCTCTGTTTCCAGGCATTTCCTGAACTGCATGAAGAGCTGATTAGCTTCAGTTTATATTTTTTTTTCTGTCCGGTTCCTCTGTTTCAGAGTGGAAAGCAAGCCTGGGAAGAATGTACAAACAAAATCACTTGGTAAAACCTCTAGCAGAGTCGTGGTTGCAGTAATGCCAGGGAATTTCTCTTACATTCTCAGCCTTGCCAACTTTTCTTTTTCTGGAATTCATTGCAAATGACATTTGCTTTGGGTTTCTGACCCACTTTGGGAAAATTCCCAGTAGTTTTGGATAGCCTTTTCTTCAGACCCCTAGGAAAACGTATATTTTGGTCTTTTTTTTTGGTTACACTTTTTCTTAACCTTTTTTTTTAATCTCATCAGGCATTGGGAAAGGTTAGATAAATGTCCTTAGGAAAGCAGTGATAGGCTGGAGGGAAAACGAGAGAGTGGGTTTGTGCTCAAAGTCCTATATAGGGTTTCTTAATTAGTGTTTATTTATTGAGTCCTTTGGGTGGTGTTTTGAAATCTGGAATGTTACTGTTTACATTTGCATCAAGAGAAATTTGAACCTGGGGAAATGACACCTTGCTGAGCGGAACTGTGTTTGACCCGACTTAATATTCCATTCCCAGTGTGATGTGTGGAATCATGGAATGCATTAAGAATATATATAATCACATCTTTGCTTGAGGTATTAGTAACAGTTATTAATCACATGGAAATTTCTGGTTTATGGTATCCTGTGGATCGTGATAGTTTACTCAAGCATATTTCCAGTGTGTTACCAGACACTTTTTGACATAAATATAATTTGTAGTTAGGGATGCTTGGCACGCCTCCTCTCACTTTATGATGTGTCTGTTAGGAATTCCTCTCCTGCTTTTACAGTTAGTTGTCACCTTCATCAGCTGGTACTATAAATACTTGGCACTATTTTATTTTTTTTTACACTGTTCTGAATATTATTTTTTTTCTGTGTTATGCTTAAGCACCTAAGGAAACTATGAGGGTTTATTTTGCAGCTCTCTGGTGTTAATTCCTGCACCTATCAGTTCACCTTTTTGAAGTTTCCTGAGGGCCTTTCTGAATGTTGTCATTTAGTGGTCTTCTGGATCAAAACTGACCTCTAGTAGGCAGTCTTACACATTACTAAGGGCTTGTTTGAGGGTATAATTGTGATTTTCAGACGAATTTGTCTTTGTCCATTTTCTCAGAGCATTAGCCTCATCCACCAGTTTGACAGAGACTTTCTGGAGGCCAGTAACCTTTGTTTCAGAACCCTTAATCTATTTGTTGCTTAGAGCATATTGGTTGGTAGCAGCACAGCATCTCTACCAAGTTCTCCTGGGGGGGTATACCAAGGTCCATGAAGCAGTTGGGTACCAGTGGTGGGCTGCAGTCAAGGCGGAGGAGAGGACACTTGCAAAGCAACTGCATGAGAAGTTTCCAATAGGATATTGATAATAAAAACAAGAGACAATTCATACCTACCTGAGAGGAGAGGGAAGAGGCATTTTGAGCTGTGTGGAACATTTCAGAGCAGAGAGAAGAGTGGTGTCACTGTTGGTGGAGCTTTGTATTTAGTGTTGGGAGGTGTCACTTGTACCAGTATGCACTTCTCTGGTTTAGCATTTGCTCTCCCAGGGAATTACTGTTCTTTTGGTGATGTAGATGTTGTCACTGTGGCTTGACATAACCCCTGTGGTTCTTCTTAATCTGAAGTTGTCACAGGAATGGAAAAACCACAAATCCAAGTATGGCTTTTCTGGAATTTTGCAAATTGGGCAAGTTTGTTCTGGATGGAAAGCAGATTTTTTTTCTTCCTCATACTTAATATGCCAAAATATGTTGGGATAATGAGTTCATTGCAAGAGGAAGAAATATGTAGATATTTTTACAATAGATTTCAAGATTTTTTGTGCTGCCACCACGATTAATGGTCAACTCTAAGGGTAGCATTGGTACAGTAGTTACCATAATAAATGTTGCCCTGTATGTTGAGTTTCTGCCAACAGGTAGCAAAATTCTGAACTAAAAAAAAAAAAAAAGAAGACATCTGTGCAACTAAAATCTGGGTCTTCATTTAACCTTCCTGTTTCAATCTGTGAATTAATTTAACATCTCTCATATTGCTAGAGAAAAGAGCATTCTGCAAATTCTTGTAGCAAAAATTGAATTGTGATAAGTTAACCCCTCTGATTAGGTGTAGACGTAATGGAAAACAAAGGACTAATAAATAAATAAGATATAGGCCCCCAAAATTACCTTGATTAATACTTGTCTGAGTAATGGGGGGGAAACTGGAAGGGTGCAAATTTATATTGGTTATAAGAAAAAAAAGGTTCTAGTTGCAAAATCTGCCTAGAAAACTTTTCAAAGCTGGACCACGACACCAAAAATATCTATCACATTTTGGTTTTAGTGCAGAGCAGAAACCACCCCAACTTTTCAGATGCTCACAGAAATAATCAAGTTCTGAACTCCATGACAAATGTGGTTTGTGTATGAATTGAACTGTGAAAACATTTGAGTGGCTCCAAAATGAGAGGAATGGCAAGCACATTGGACACAGTGAGACATCACTTGGAATAATTAGCATAGTGGGTAGACAGCCAACAATGTGTTCCTCAGCCCGGCAGATGTGAGGAAATACCTTAAGGAGAGGAAGAAATCAAGCCAGATAACAGAAGTGTGAAAAACTCGCCATATTAATCATGTTAGAGCTAGATGTGGAGCATGCTTGTCTGGCTGTGTGGGTGTGCAATGAGGTCTCCCAGGAGCCGGGCAGGGTTTGCTGTGGGAGGACTGAGGAAGGAGCTGGAGGTCAGCTTCAGTCTGGCCTGGGCTGTGGGTGCTCAGATCGGTCAGGGTGTCCCAATGCCACCTCCTTTGAGATGGGATTTTTGGTCAATCCTGAACAATTCTCTTGGTTTCCAACCGGAGTAAGATGGCAGTGGGTGGAGTCTGGAAGGTTCTGTGGCTGGAGCGTGGGTCTGCGGTGCCGGCGGAGGTGGGAGCTCAGCGGGGGGACCTGGCGTGGTGGTTATGGGCTCTGAAGCTGTCTGAATCCTCTCTTTTCAGACTCCTGCTGAACAGGCCAAAGCTAGATTGCAGCTGGTTCTGGAGGCAGCTGGTAAGTGGTGCTATTTTAAGTACAATTCTCATGTTAGAACTGTATTTATCTTTTGCAATATCAGAAAAATGAAACCTATCAAGGTGGTAACTTCATCCACCCATGCCAAGTCCCTTTCTCCACAGCTGACTTTGCTTTCTGGTTAAGATGAAGCTGGTGAGCATCATCATTGGCACTTAGGAAATCCCTTTCAGGAGATGGAAGGAATTTTTGTTTTCTGTTTTGTTTTCTGTCCTCTTGCTGCTGAGGCTTTATTCTCCTCTCAAAAATGTGGTTCTGTTTATTTTTTAGCACTGAACCGAGTTAATACATGGATATCTTTCTATTTATATATTTCAAGTGGTAGCAGAAAAATGTACCAAGCTTTCCTAAAGGCTCAGATCAAGAGGCTGATCTAAATATGAGCTCTCTATAGAGAGAAACTTTCCTCTAGTCTATCCCTAGTAAGAAAGAAGGCAAGATGCATATTTCATATGCATTGTAATAAATAACTATTTGTCTTTAGTTCAGCTTTCACTTCTCATATATGTATTTCTAACTTATAAACAACAATATCCAATGCAATTTATTTTATTTTTTCCCCCTCTGGAAGCCTTGTGTTTTAAGGCATAACTGTCTTCTCACATGGCTGGTAATTTTTCAAGAATGCATCTAGCCTTTTGTATTGTACAGCTTCAAATGCATTCATTGTTCTCCATAACTTTTAATAAATCTTTGAAGCATATAATTATAAAATAGATGTGGCAGCACTGGTCTGAAAAAAGCACAACTTACCTATACTGCTCACATCTGTCACACCTCATTTTTTAATTTAGCACCTGGGAAATGTATAAAAGATACCTATGGGTTGTGTATCATCAGGACCTGGCTCCCAAAAATTTCCAAAACCGCATAAAGGGTCTGGGACATTGTTAAATTTAAATATTCCCAATTGAAGTCTGAAATTCGGATTGGAGTTGCAAACTGTTCATAAGTAAGTCAAGAGTTAATCTGTTTGTTCCTCTTGGCATGCAAAACGCAGGCAGTTCTTTCCTGGCTTTGTCTCAGTAATCTCAGACATTTATGGGATCATCCCCTCACCTTCTTCCCACAGTCCTGTATTCAGTCAATTAAACTGAGTTTTGATTCAGTTGGTGTGAGAGGAGGGTTGACAATGTTAATCATGTTGTTTGAATAGCATTTTGGTGGGTTTACTCATTGCAAAATGGGCACTTTTTTCATCCTTCAGTTTAAAGAAACGTGTGTTAGACTGTTACTGAGCAGCTTTTCAAGGTGTTCACCAGCAACAGGTTAATTGTTGCTGCTGTTGTAGCATGATGATGTGTGATTTAATTGAACATAATGTAAATTTTAACCTCTCCTTCAGTAATGAAGAGCAAAGCTGGCTTGCATGGGTAGTGCTCTATAGAGGATTCATCCCAAACTTCTGAATGAGCTTGTAGAGTATCTGGCTGTGCATGTTACAGTATTGCTGCCAGTGCAGAAAACAGCTGTGCTTTAGTTAACACCTATTAGCTGCATTTTAATGCTAGTTAATGACACTGGTCTGGACAAACAAAACAATCTTCTGCACCTGCACAAAGTTGCCAACAAGTGTTGGGGAGGTGCTTGGGAATTTCCCTTTGGTGGTCCTCTCTGGCATGCAGCATGTGGGCATTTCCATCCCCCTTTCCTTGTCATTTCCAGGCTGTTAATATCCCCCTAAGAGCAATCTGGTTTGAAATTCAGGCTGATGATGGGGTTTGCAGTTTGCTTACACCCTTTTCCAGCAATACATTTATCTAACACTTGAGTTTATAACCTGCTATTCACCATAGTCTCAGGATATTCCAAATCGAATTTCTGTATTTTACTATCCAAATTTCCCTTTTCTTTAGCCCCATCCAATGGTCAAAATGCCCATGTATCCTTTGTCAGTGCTGCTACTGTAGATTAAAGCACTGTATTGGAGAACAGCAGAGAGGCTGGGACCTGTGCTGTGTACATGGCAGTTCTCTGTCACTGGTAGCTGTTTAATTTGAAACTTCTCTCTGTACCTGGAACACACTTAGAATCGAGGGAAAACCCCTCGACATCAGAGCTTAAGCTCAGATGCTTTCTTCAAAATGGGCACAGGAACAAATACATCTTGGTATGCAATAGACTTGCAGGTTTTTGAGAGCAGGCATTTGGGGTGTTGCTTTATCAGAGAGCAGAGTGTCTTGAGGATGTTTTGTTCAGACTTAAAAAGCAGGAATTCCCAACCTTTTTCCAGGCATAGGAAATGTTAGTCTCAAAGCTGGTTGCTCTCTGTTCCCATGTGTTGGGTTGGTAAAACAGCCAGCCCTGCTGTCAAGCCAGTGCCACAGACAATGGCATCAGCCACAGGAAGAGGCACTTGATAAGAGCTGGGATTTCCAAAAGAATTTAGGTACAAAAAGGTTCAGATAGCCCTTGGTTTGCTTTTTTCTTCTAGTTTCAGTCTCAATCTGAAGATGTTTGTTGTGTAACTTTTTTTTTTTGCTTCACGTCAACCTATTGACAGGGAAATTATGTGGCTTTATCCCTGTGGCTTTTTAAGCATGAGAGGAGAGGGTGGTGTATTGAAATACACTGATAATGTTATGGATTTCTAGAAAGCAGGTCTGAAAGAGCTTTCAGCGTGTCAATGTTTCCAATTCCTGTTCTACTACAATTGCCATGGATTAAATAAGTTAATTACATGTTATTGTGTTCTCTTCATGGCTTTCTTCATCACCAGAGATGCTTGATTTCAGGGGAGGTAGGTCCAATGGCCAACTTCTCAGCCTCTGCAGGAATCATAGATGTTTAGTACCTTGGGAAGAATTTGCTTTTAAAATCCTATATATTAATTTAGGAAATAATTGCTGATTTCTCTGAAAGCCTTAAGACAGTGAAGAGTAAACCAGACTCTTTTTAACTGGATTTTTATTTTGCTGGTACATTTTGGGAATTGTGACTTCTGATCTCTCTTTGTGGGAAAGCTGGTAAAATAAAAAAATATCCACCTGTATTTGTAAGGGGAGGAGGGGAAAATGGTTTTATGTTCAAGTAACAAATTGCTGTTAATAGGGTTTGTCTCCAAGTCCTCTGTTTGTGCTGACTTTGTTATGCACTTTATTAAATTATTTTTTTTCTTTTATTGCTATATATTAATGCCAGTATCTTTGTTCTCATTAAAAAAGGTAATACCTGAAGATACTGAAGCACTCCCCTTTAATTTTTAAGACAACAATTTTTTTCGTTTATAAAAACTGTCATTCAGAAGGAGTTGTTGATCTCTGCTGTAGATTTATACTTGCATGGCTTTATTTACTGGCCCCTTTTAATGCTGCAATATGAGAGAGCCTTCTTAGCATCCTCTGACAATATCACAGCAACGTGCCCCATTTGAGCAGATGTTAAGCAGGCAATGGTTGAATGTTAATTTTGAGAGGGTGGTATGTTTAAGCCTATCTGAAGTATGTTGCATGTGGGCCTTCCAGACTTAGCTACAATGCTTTGTCTCTTGGGAGAATTTTAAAGCTAAACCTCTTTCTTTTTGTCACTCTATATGGACTCTCTCAAGTCAGTATAAAGCAGATCATCCCTAGGCTAAAGCTCTTCAGCTTTTGTTATTGGGCTCTGTAGACCTGTAATTAGGCCTCCTGGCAGGCCTTGCAGGCCAGTTCATGGTCATATGGAGTTTCTATGAGGCAGACTGGCTTTGTATAAATCCCTGGTAGGGATACGTTTATGGGTCACTTCCTACCAGGCCGGGGCTTTGTGCCGCTGCCCCACGGGCTGACAGGGAGCAGGTTCCCTTGACCATCGCCAGCCCCGTTTGCCGCGCACAGTCTACCCGCCTAATCCCCAGTGTAAACAGAGGATTTAGCTGAGCTTCTGTCACTTACAGTTGCCAAACCACTTGGGTGTCTGTGATTTCTTTCCCAGACTTCATTACTGAGCGAGGGAGAAGCGCAGAAGATTGGAGCTGGGGGGTTGTGTTAAACGTCTCCTTGCTCCCAGCGCTAATTTTAAGGGAGAAGTTTGCCCTGCATCAAATCCTGCCTTCCTAAACCCCCTGAGCTTAACAGTAAACCTCCAAACTTGAAAGCCAGTTATTTTGTGCCATAAATTGTCATATGACACCTATGTTTTCTCATAAAGATTAAAATACAGAAGAATATTCCAAAATGTAAATATATTGATAAGAAATATGTGGACATAACTATCGAGACCTCTGCCTTCACCAAAGCTACCTGAAAGTTTTTCTTTTGGCATGAAGGAGGAATTTCTTGCTCTCTGTATCAAGATGATGACAAAAGGCAATTGATCTGGATTTTCAAAGGTCTGGAGTTGAAATGAGTGACTGATCTATTTTTGGAATCTGCATCTCAATCTGTGGCTGAAAGAGCATTCAAGAATAGGGCGGTTTTGTGCAAAGGATTCAGGACCAAGTTTATTTAAAGGAAACTTTGGAACTGAGACACTAACGTGGCATTAACAATATGCAGCCAAAATTGATGAATACAAATCATAAGCGTTCAACATTTATCAGATCTGTTTGGCAGCACTTCTGGATATTGGATATTTAACTCATTATCTTTGAATTATACTATCAGATTTCTCCCTTTAATTTCATCCCATGTGTCTTTATTACATTTTACATTTTCCTTAAAGAGAAAATCGAGTATCACAAGTACGTTGGCCTTGGTTGTTGTGAAAATGCAAGGGGTTTATAATTCTTACTGCATTTTTAAAAAATCTACCCATTATAACACATATTATCAGGGAGAAAAATCCTAATTTGCTCTCAGCACCTGCTAAAGAAATAGTCAAATATTCTCTACTTTCTGGTATCAAAATGGCTCATAACAGATGTGGCTGAAAGGACCACATACGTAGACTGTATGATTTTAGTCTGGTGGAACTAATAGGATCACTTGCTACTTCATAGATTCTTGCTTTTCTTTCACTTTAATAAAAACTGTTTAGTTAAGTAGGATGGCCTCTATTTTGCTTTTTTCTAACTATGCAAAGTAGCAGGGCAGGCAGGTGGCAAGAAGTCTGAAAAATTTCCTTTTATTGGTGCTTATTTTTAAGCGCCAAATTTATCAAATGTTTGTGGATTTCTCATGTTGATTATTGTTTCTTTTGATGTTGCTATTTGTGTTCTTTCCACTGGAAACTCGATGGCCTTAGTTTGAATTTCTAATCAGGCAAACGGTTTTGGAAAGATGGTCAATATGTGTGGGTATATATGCACAAAGAATTAAATAATATATTATAAATGTATAATCTGTATTTTACCTGTTTCATGGAAATCTAAAACCAGTTTTTAAAATAATGCTTTTCTCAGAAATTGTGACAATTTGAGCTTATAACATGCTCAAAAGTTGCTGAATATTGAAAAAGAATTTTACTATTGTTACTAAGTAGTGTGTGCTTGGTTTGATTTAATACAAAATCCTTATTTCCATCCCAACAGTTGTTTGAGTAGTGTCTATTGACACTTTGGACAATTGGATTTTACTTCTATTTGTATGGAATTCTTCATTCTGTGAGCAAAGGTGTCTCACTGAGCTACCTTTTCTCTAGCCAACAGACATGGCTGCAGGAGCTACAAGTGCTTGTAAATGTGTTTTGTGCAGCATTCCTTGAACCCCAGGCTGAGGAGAGTTTGAGGGAATAAGAATCTATTTCTATTGCAACCACCAAGCAAGACCCAGGAGGTGTGTGTGGGTGCAGGTGGGTGCAGTGTCTGAGCATCCTTCCGGATGAAGCAGGTCCTGGGACCAGGCAGTGATGCTGCAGGACATCCTGGGACACAAGGGAAGCCCTGAGACCAGGACAAGGGACACAAAGAGCTGCATCCAGCTGCTGCAGCTTTCCGAGAGCTTGTCCATATCCCATTGCAGGCAACTTGGTCACTTTTGTTGCTCGCAGCATGTCAGTCATTGACAGTGACATTTGTATGATGCTCTTATACTGAGCACAAGCTATTCTAGCACTAAAGACAAAAATAAGAAAAAAAAAATAAGAAAAAAATTAAGTGGATTTAAAAAATTGTAGGTTGGACTTCATGAAGCTGACTTGGCAAGGTTGTCCTGGGGAAGTCAGAATTCTTTTTGTGTTTTCAGAAATAAACCTGAGGAGAAAGTGTCTCTTGAATTTTCAAGCAAATGATTTGCATAATATATAGGTAAATGAAAGACTAGAGTTAAAAAGTTGGTGATTGGTCCTGGTCTCTGTTTTGATGAGTAAACTTTAAGGTTATTTCTTAACAAAACATGGGTTGTCTGAAGGGTTCAAGATGAGATCTGGCTGTAGAGAGGGAAGGGTGGTGGTTCTTTCAGTGTCCAGGGAGTCTGTGGAGTTGGTCACTGTCAAACTGAGAAGCTGGTCATCTTCTCTGGCCTTCAGGGCTCTCCATAAGCTCATCCTCTCCATAAGGATCTGAACATTTATTCTTCCATCTATAACCCCACCCCACACCCTACAGATGAGTTCACAAGTCTTAATTGGTACAATTCTTGATTATTTTTTTAAATGTATTTTTCTTTTCACCTGCTCCGTGCTGTTCAGGATCTCTGAGGCAGATGCACAGCCCAGTGCAGAGTGATTGCTCAGATTCTTGCATAGTGTATCTGTCTGCTATGGGTACATATTTGAAGATGGAAGATTTTATTCTGTTCTTGAAAACCAACTAATTTAGGCAACTCATGTAACTGTGGAGTTGGTGAATCCAGTTTTTAGGTCAACTGCTGATTCCTGCTCAGCAGATTTCTGTGCCAAAACCCTTTAGCTGATGACATTGAGCACTTTTGAACAAACTGAGCAATTTAGGAATTAAATTATTAACAAAAAAATCAATAAAATATATGTTGGGGTAAATTTATGGGAGCCAATTGTTGTCTTGTGGGTTTTTCTTGAGAATCTTGGATATATTGAGACTGAATTTCAGAAAGATGCAGGAAGTGTTTGAACTCATCTGGATGGTCTACACCAAGGAGCTTCAGAGCCATGCCCAAGTGCTTATATAGCTGGATGCTAAATGCATTTCTCCACACATTGCTTGCACCTAATTTGTTGGGTAAGTTGCATAATCTCATTAGAGTACAAAAAAATACTTTCTGCATACAAAGCTGCAACTACATAAAAAAGAGTAATTACTCCAAGTAATTATTTTTTTAATATATTAATAGTCTTGTCCTTAGAACGTGTGTGATTTTGAAGTGCAGCTGTTTTGTGTCATCAGTGAGAGAATAAACACTTGATTAATCAAGAATTAATTCAGCTTCTTTGTCCTAATTGCTAAAAAAATGTGAAATTTTGATTAAGCAAATTTTAAAATGGGTTTGAAACAAAGTAAATCACTTTTGCAATTTATAATACCATTGTATTCACCAGTTTGCCATTGGTAAAAGTCATTCACTTCATGAACTCCTTTTAGGTTCTTGCAGGAGATTGAAAAAAGAAACTTGGAACCATTTCTGTGAAATGTATATATTTTTTTCTAGTTTAAGAAGCCAATGAGCAGTTGCTAATGTAGGGATGTCATAGAGTCAAGCAGAGCCCATAAGCAGACTTTGCAGTAACTTTATTAGTTAAAGAACATTTATTGCCATTAGAAATCATTCTAAAGCTTGTGAAATTTCTAATTTTTTTTTTGTTAGATTTTTGTCTGAGACCTTTTCTTGTGCCACTGAGAAACAAAAGTATCTCAGGCTTCCATGATAACTAATGGGTTTTCAGTAATATTGTAGCATATGGTATCCATGATTTTGATGCAAATATGTGTGCTAATTATGTGCAGATGAATCTTTCAGTCCTGCTATTGATCTTAAGTCAAAGACAATTTTTCAGTTTGCTTAAGTTTTATACCAATTCATATTTAGCAACTTTGCCCAGTAATTTAATGACACCCTGTTTTGGCAGCAGAAACCATATGTGGTGGTGGGGCTGGTTTCTGTTGAAGCACATCTTTTGGGAAATGTTCTCTCCTAACATTGCTGGGAAAATAGTTATTTCTCATCTTTTCCCCAATCGTTGGTGCCACCTTCTTTGTGTAGGTGCCTGCTTTGGTCTGTGCTCATTAAAGCTGTAGCCAGAAGGTGTGCCCTGGAGATGTGTTGCTGACAGGTACCCTGTCAGTCTCTGCATGTTTGCCACCTTTCAAATTCAGATTTTCTACCAGAGAAACTGGAGAGGGTTTGGATGGATTTTATAGTGTGAATGCCCAGAAAAGAGCTTCAAAGTGCTCAGTCTACTCAAGGCTGGTGGGCAGCAATTGTGTGTTTAAATGTTGAGGGCCTCTCTGTCTAATTCCCAAGTGTGGGTTTTGCCAGGATCCCCCCTCGGTTGGCTGGGGGGAGGAATAAGGGGACAAGGAAATGTCCTTGCTCCTTCTCGCTGTCAGTGCATCCTGCAAGGTTTCCAGTGTGGAGGCACTTGTCAGAGGCCTTGCTCCTCCTCCAGCTGGTTGGCATTCCCAAGGCACCTGTGATTTAACAGATAAAGACTTTCTGTTAATCAGTGTTTAGCTTGTGGTGCCCTTTTGAGGTAGAGCAGCAGTTTTAGGGAGTTTCAGAGACTCGCCAACGGTCATGGGTGGTCTGTGATGTCCCAGAACTTGTTCCTGTACATGATCTTGTCATCCTCATTCCTTCCTTAGCTCCAGACTGAGATTAGAAATTATAATTAGTAATTAATGCCCTATCTGCTGCTATTTTTCAACTGGAAAAGAACTTCAGGGTTGTCCAGAATACACACAACTATGTGTTGGGACTTGGAGCAACCTGGTCTAGTGGGCGGGTGTCCCTGCCCATGGCAGGGGGTTGCACTAGATGAACTTTAAGGTCCTTCACACCCAAGCCATCCTATAAAATTATCTTGCAGTTGTAGGATGTCATTGGAGGCTCTCCTTCTCTGCTACTGTCTCCAAGAGATCCTAAAGCCTGGAAAAGACAGCAGGAACTGGTGAATCATGGTGTGCACGGGTCCACGGGCCTTCTTTCCTCTTAGTTCACTGTCAGTCTTCTCAGCTCACTTGCCTGCTGGTTGAAGGTGCTGAACTGCATCTTTTTCTTGAAATATTTCACAGCAAGTGGAAATGAAAACCTGCCATTTTGGTGCTTTTCACGTTCATCCTTTCAGGACAACCTGAAATACAAGTTGCTCTGAATTCACAAGTAGAGTCATCCTGAAGATCTTGTTTTGTGCTTATGTGATCTTCTTGTAAATCATATATGTTGATTTTTTTTTTTTTCACTTCAACCAAGAATAGTATTTAATGTAGGTAATTAAATTCTTGTTTTACAGTTATTGAAAGCATATTTATCACAACTTTATTAAATATGGAGAACTGAGTGTGCCATTTTCTCCAAGTGGGCTCGTTTGCTCATGTTTTCTTTGTTGGCCCAAATGAATGAAATTAGAACAAACAATCTCTGAGTCATTTGTAATCAAGAGCTGATTAATGGAGTTTGGTTTCATAGCCATTATTCATTCAAGAACACCTGATATCTTTCCCATAAGCAAATTGTGTTTGTCCAAATTAAGAAATTAAATGAAGCATTTGATGAGTTTATGATTGACCCTCCTAACTCCGAGCCCATTAGTCACTGTCGTTATCATACAAACCTGGGTGACTAATGTGCTGTCTGAAGAAGCATGTGGATTTATGATGATTTCTGATTAATGCATGTTGCAAGCCAAACCACTGGATTGTAATAATTTTTTGATTTTCATTTTAGCGGTCGCTGAAGATTCTCATCTGTGATGAAATGCATTTGTGTCCCATTAGATTTAGAGATGATAATGAGGTGTCGACTGAATAAATCTTAAGATATAGTAGTGGATGTTTTGCACAGAGGGTTGTTTTTGGTTTGTTTTGTTTTGTTTTCCCCCGTGGTGCAGTTGGGTTGGGCTTTTCATAAGGGTGGGCAACTCTCATTTAATGGAACTTGTGTGACTGAGCAGGACTTATCACACCTGGGAGACTACCAGTTACAGTTTCTATAAAAACAGGCATTATTAGTTTTCTTTTTGCTGTTCATACTTCATTGTTTTAAGAAATGTTAATATCCTTATTTTTTTAAAAAATGTACTGAGAGGGTGTTTGGTTACTTTGGGTATTTTAAGAGGCTTTTATGTGACAGTGATTTCTGCCTATAATAATGCTCTTGAAAAGCAGCCATGAAGCTGCTGTAATAACAGCCTGGCTTCATCTTTTTAAATGCTAGAAGTACTGTTGTTTTGAGAGGTTTTTTCAGTTTTAGCTATCTAAAAGTTTTTTTTTATTATTATTTGTTCTTTTAAATGTAATTAATTATGAGCTCTGTACAGAAGGTTGGAACAAGTATTCCTTGGGAAACAGGCATCTTCAACAATCCATCCTTTCTCAGTATTTTGAGAAACGTTTTTTTAAACTACATGACATTATGAAAATGCCACCTTTGGAGACAAACTTGTTTTCTGTTCTCACCAAGGCAAATTCATTTTTTCTGAGATGTAAAAAGCATAGATGCTGTATGTCTGGTTTAAATGACAGTGCTTTTTATGGATCTTTTGGATGTTTGCAGCACAACCAGGAACTTCAGCTGCTGTGTCACTTTGCTCCTAGGCCCCCGTTCCATATTGTTTTATTCTGAGGGCAGGGAGTCATACTTGGTGACCTTCACAGTTCCCAGCTAACACTACACTTTTGGATGCTGCTACCTGTAGATACCAGAACTTATTTATGGTTTTGATTTTAAATGGAAGAGCATACAAATGTACTGAAGACTAAATGTCTTTAGGCACTGCTTCCAGGTGGTCGAGCACTGGAAGAAGCTCTGCAGGGCAGTGCTCACAGCACCAAGCCTGCCTGAGTTCAAGAAGTGTTTGGATGATGCTCTCAGGCACGTGCTGTGATCCTTGGGGTGACCTACACTGGGACAGGAGTTGGACTTGATGATCCTGCCGAGTCCTTTCCAACTCGGCATATTCTATGATTCCAAACATGCCAAATGAGGCAGTCATATGCCTAATCATGGTTGGTAGGAGTTAGAACCAGAATAAACCCAGGGTTTGATGGGAGGTCTTTGGTCCATGGTAGGATATTGGCCTTGGAAACATACTGTTCCCCTCTGAGAGCATCCTAGTTAGTGCCTTCAGAAGAGTTGCTGCAAAGGCTGAATGCAGCTGCAGTCTCTCAGCTGCTTCAAGTGGTATATATATTAATAGTTTTATCTAAAGGCAAATGAGTATTTTTCCCTTTGAAAAAGGTACCTCTTAGCTAGAAGCCTGGCAAGGTCTACTCTGAGAGCTTTGCCTGAGAACAACTGCAGTGTGTTCAGAGATTTTATTAGAAAAATAAGTATCTCCCAACTATGTGATGAATAAACTTACTGCCTAGAGCTATATTTGCCTGTAGCATTTCAAACCCCTAATTCCTTGTCTGGTGTTTAGCTGTGTAGAGAGACCTGAACAAGCACCAGCAATCTGCTTTTGATCCTAAACCAAAGTGTGAACAGGAGAGAGAGGCTGAGGTGGGAGTTCAAGCATCGCCCAGGATGCTTTATAGGAGCAGTTCTAACCTCGTGATAACACAGTAGGGACAGTGTTTTGTATTTACTTGAACACTAGATTGGCAGATAGAAACCATGTGTGTACCCCACACCAGATAGGTCTGTATTTCTCTAGTCTCCTTTTTTTAGAATCAAGAGCTAGATGTCCACTTAACACTCTTCCAAACGCGAATCAATATGCAAAGGCAGGGGAGTTGTGACTGAATTAAATGTGCAGACAGTTATTTCAGCCGTGTAGCCACGAGGTTATTAACAAATTGCACTGTGATATGTGGGAAAGGGCAAAATGGGGTCTTTAATAAAGGGCAAGAGTAATGAAAACTTGTGTCCTTTGCCATAGAACCTGTATTGATCACCCTAGCAAAAAAAAAAAAATTAAAAAAAAAAATTTCAAACCACAGTTGATGTGAACAATCAGATTGTGTGCTTTGGTTTCACATCCTGCCTTGAATTCCCTTTCTAGTCCTCTTCTCTACAGTGTAATTTATTATTTAAGATTTCTGGGCAGACTTCTTTGTTTAAGCCATCATGTTTCCCTTTATGTTGTTAAAATACCAAATGAAACAATTTAATCAGAATATTGTCTTAAAGGTTTTGAGCATTTTATGCTGTTGATCTTAAGCCCTTGGAGAGTCTTCTTTGAAAAATGTTAATGATTTTATAATGGCGAGTCTCTTTGAGCAAGATTAAATCCTGATTCCATTGCTATCAACTCAAGGCAAGAAAACATGAAGGGAAGACTCCGTTGTGGATTTCTCAGTTCTTGATTAAATGGGTTGTTCATATTTACACTGTAAAATACACATCAGGAAGCCCTGAGCTGGTTCTGCAGAGTGCCAGCTCTGGAGGAGTGGGGCTGTGTCCAGGCTGGGGTCAGTAATTGCCCTCAGTGCAGATGGAATAAAGTCTCAGTGATGTTGTTGTGTCTTTATACAAGAGGGGAAGGCAGTGGTGTCTATTTCTTTATGTTATCAAAGTTTTTAATAGAATGAACTTTCTCTGGAAACTGATAGTAGTTGAACCTGTGCCTAGTGGCTTATTTCAATGGCAGTGCAGGGCTATAAATGGCATTAGCAGTGTTTCTGTTAATTAGTGTGTCAATATGAAATACGACCAGTTGCTTTTTGGAAATACGCAGCTGAATTTCATCCTGGAGATTGTTCCTCTTGCTCACAGTGACATACCTGCCTGCAACTCTGCTGTTGGCTCCTGTCTGTTCCTAACTTGGAGTAACACTTGGTTTCTGGGTTTTCTGGTCTGAAGAGAGGGAAAATCTAAGGTGGGAAAGGAAAGAAGCTGTGGAAGAGTGAAAGAGTATAAAGCAGGTAAAATTACATTAAGAGGAAGACATGGATAAGGGAAAGGTTAAGGCAGCAATAAGCAGCACAGCAAGGAAAGGACTAAGAGCAAATTATTTAGAAGGCTGTGGTTCTAAAAGGCAAATAATCCTGATAATAATAATGCTGTCATCATCCTACAATATATAAAGTTGCTTGTCCTGGGCTATATTATAGAGTGCAGCTGTTCCCTGTGGATGGTGGTCAAATTATTTTCCATGAAACATAAATTTAACCAGAATCGTTATTTACTCACTGTGTAGGGAAACCTCCTGTGCTTCCATTGCATGTATCTTCCTTCTTTTCCTGCCTACATCCCTAAAACTCCTGCCCTTATCAAAATCTATCATGAATGATACAAAATTGCTCGTATTGGATCTTCTGAAGCTGATGGTGTAGTGTCCTCTGCTCCTGAAGAAAATCTGAAAGTCAGTTGTTTTGTTAAATATTACATGCCTGGCAGAGGAACTGTAGGCTTCAGGGAAAGGATCAAGATTGCTATGAATGATCCATGAATGATGGCATCTCCTAGTAAACCTCTGACTGACCAAGTTAGACTTCAGCAATGTTGTTGGGAAGTGTTTCAGTCAGGGAATAATTTTTTTCCTTCAGCTGTAAATACAAACTTGATAACAGCCCATGCGCCTTGCCTTGGCAGGACCTTGAGTACTGAGGAATGTCTCAAGTCTCAGTTTCAAATACCTTCTCCAGATGCTTGATGTTGAGTTGCAGTGTTGGTTTGTACAGTCCAGTCTAGCTGGACCACCAAGAGGTGTCACCTGGTGACATTTTTGCTCCTTTTGTAGCCATGCACATACTCCAGATGGATGTAGATGGGACTTCCATGCAAGTGAAAGTCAAAGGGTGTTTTGCAGTTGTGGTCAGTGGGTGGTGGAGCTCAGCCCATGGCAGAGTGCACTTTTGGAGCACGTCCTGCAGGGTTTTGGCTGGACCAGCATGGTAGGAGGGGTGAGAGGTGGTGGCATTTTTGCTTTCCTAGCACCTAGAGTTTCAGCTTGTGCAAGGCAGCTGCTTCAAGTTGATGGGACTCTTGGATAATCCCATTCCCACTTATTTGTGTCTGCAGTGGGCACATGAGAAACCAATCTGCTCTTCAGCTTTTCCTGCACCCTGCTGTCTGGTTGAAGATGGGGAGGGAGGGGCATTGTGGGTGCAATAATACCACTGTTAGAGCATTTGAGGAGAGATGGCATTAAAACTGGGACATTTTTTGAGTATTTTTGCCCCGGTTTCTCAATCGTTTTCCAATTTGCATGCAGTTTAGGTTTTCATTGTAATAAGCATCTTTCTTCATAGCTATTGTTGAAGTACAAAGTTCACATTATGTTACTTCGTTTGGACAAATTATGCCTAAAGTATGAAGATTAAAAATTAAACACATGCATTTTTAATGGAGGCATTAAATAGATGCATTTGATAAACTGCCTGTAGCCACTAACAGACATTCTGAAAAGCCTGTCTTAGAACTTACTGTGACCTAGAGCAGAAATGTGACCCTTCAGGTGTGCAGGTGGGTGTGTATGAAGAGCAGCAGGTTCACCTGAGGTGAGGTGAGGGCCAGGCCACAACTGCTCCAGCTCCTTGAGTCCTTTGTGGACCAACAGAAGCACAGAGGTTTTTATTTCCTCCTGTTATTGCTCCCTGTCTTTCTCAAGTGTGTGTTTGAGAAATTGCAGTCACATTTGCCACCAAAAGCCAAACTCAGATGATGGCGAAGCCATCAGATGGTGGAACCAAGTGGCAGAGAGACCTGAAGTGCGAGGAGCTGGGGCTGCAGCGGCTCCGCTGTGCTGCGATGGCCTGGCCAGGTAACTAAGGAATGCTATTTTTCTGGCTTTTTCCGGGTTTTTTGCCTCAGTGTCTCTGTACAGGTAGGCTTTCTAACAGCTTGTTGAGCATGGTTATTCCTGGTGGGTTTAGTGGCAGTAGATGTCCTTTTCTGAAGGAAGGGGCCGTGTGTGCCCTTCCCCGCGCAGGGGACGCGTCGCTGGCACCGGTTCCCTGTCATTAGCTCTTGGTTGGTGGCCCTGGCTGGCTGCACCTCCTCTGAGCCTTTCAGCTGCACTTCACTGACTCAGCCCCAAAACAGAAGATAAAATGTGCTGTGCTCTCCAGCAGATAAATTTACAGTATTCAGCTGTTTGTGGGTGATTATGCAGGGCTGCAACAAAATAAAGCCTAAAGCATCACATTAGCTGTGCCGTTGAGATGGGTGCTAATACACTTTGAATAAAGCCCTCAATTACTAAGCACTTTTGAGTCCTGACAAGACAGTCCCATGACGTTAATGGTATCTTTATAACCTTTTTAACTTCTTGTTTCCCTGACAGAGCACTACAATAACAGCAATGGGTTTGCCCTTGGCAAGCAAAAACTCATTTTGAGAGCATAATAAGTATTTACTATTTAGATAGCTGGCAATAAAATTTCTCTGAATGAGATTTTACTGAGAAAATACAAACTGATTAAATTACTTTCTTTAATGGACTGGTGAAGCATGTAGTAGTAGTTTGTTGAAGCAGCAAGTCAAATGTTTAGCTCTTTTATTTTTTTTTTTCTTCTTTTTTTGAGGGGGAAAATACAAACTGAATCTTTTCCCAAGTAAATCTTTTCCCTGGAATACTTCTGCTAACCTTCACATCCAAACCGCAAGATATTTTTTCATCTTAGAAGTAGATAATTTTCTCAAATGTTGATAGTATTATAGTTGCAAAGGGTTTTGGGAATCCCTAGATATTCTTGCAGAGGATTCTGTATCATCTGGAACTAAGGCACGTGCAGAAAGATGTGGAATGTGATGTCAGCTTATGTCTTAAAAATAAGTGTTTCTTGGAAAGCTGTGGAGCATGCACTGCATCTCAAACCAGAATATTTTGTAGAACAAAACTAGTTTAATAGCCGAGTATGTTCCAGCAGAAGGCTTTTTCCCAGGTGATGTGGAATATTTATGAGATTAAAAAAGAGCCCTTTTAAGAACATGTACTAGAACACATTCAGTTATTTAAATATTTGGTCTTATTGTATTTCTTAACAATGTCCTGCTAAATCAAATCAGAAAAAGAAAGATTATACTAAAAAAGCAGGTTCTACAGAGCCTGGAAAGTGAGGAAAATGAGTATTTTAGACACTGGTTTGCCAATCCTCACCTCCTTTCTAACTAAAATGAGCTGGCTCTGGCTGTTCCATAGGTAAGAGCAGCCTGGTTCATGTTTTGAACAGAATTTCTTTCTGATTCTGCATCAGCGATGGATCCTCCAGCTCATGAGAACCAAGATGCTCAGTACAAACTTTGGACACCCCAGATGTGTATGGATATACTGGACCACCAACTTCACTATTTTCATTGCCAGTCACAGAATTCCATGTTCTCAGTATAATACAGTTTGTTGAAAGTGGATCCAGAGCATCATGCTCTTATGTGAAATATTTCTGAATATGCATGTGTTAAAAACACCACTGTTCAGGCTTTTGTTGTCTGGGAAACCCCTGGCACTGACATGCTTTTTTTTTTTTTTCTCTGGCATTTTGTAATTCCAGAAAATCAGTATTCCTGGCATGAGGAAGTACCAGGGATACTACCTGATGTTATTAGTATAGCACTGGAAGAAGAAAGAGGATGATATTTCTCTTCCTTTTTAAACATCAGTCACTGTATGGAGCTGCTGTGATGCAGAAACAAATTAATAACCTGCATTAGATATAAAAAAACCCAACAACTTTTGCTTTCCACAGTTCAATAACCCCCTTGAAATGTGTTTTTATACAGTGTAGCTCATACAGGACCGCATGGGCTCATAAATTGAAATCTCACCTTTTTTTTTGGCCGTGCCAGACTGGGTGACTGATGGCTGTATCTATGTGCCATAAAATTTTAATTATGAAATAGTTATGAATCACTGCACTCGCTTTTTGGAGTGTTAAGAGGTGATGGCTTTGTTGCTTATGAAACTTGTGAGGGTAGAGGAGGGAAGGGGGAAAGACTTTGTGTCGGTGGGGCTGGATCCTGACCTGGGGTGCTCACTTAGGTGCATCATCAGAAGCCAAGGTGCAGCCTTGGAGCTGGTCTTCCAGACATGCTGGCAGCCCTGCTCCTGCCAGGATTGACAGACACCATCCATGTGGTTAGTTCAGCAATCCTGTGGGTTGGGTGTCCAGTAGATACAACCCTAGTGTCCTTTGGGAACAGGGTTTAGTGACTGTCACCAGCGGAGCCGCGGTGCCGCCCTCTCCCGTTGTCCCCCCAGGACACCCGCATGGAAATAAGCCCAACCTGTTCACAAATGAATAATTTATTTATTTTTTAATAGGCAAAATAACTAGAGTTGTGCAGAACTTTTAATCTCCGCTGCAGCGAACGTAACGTGGCTCACGTTATCGGTGTGTCAGATTCTGTTTCAGTGTATTTAAATACAAAAATCCCCATAGTACTCTCACAACACTTGATATTTCCCAATTTTTTAAGCTTTCAGGCTGCAAACACGTGCAGCTGCACCTGATGTGTTTGGCCTGTGCAGTCATGACTTATAAATGTCTCCCACTTTGAATTTTCCTTTCTGAAGATCAGGTTTATTTTCCTTTCCCTTTGCCTTGGGAGCCTGTCAGGGGCAGGGCTTTTACACCGAGACAGAGGAACAGCTTGAAGTGGTTTCAGGGCTTTAATCCCTTGGTAAATTAGCCAGCAGGCTCTGCCTTTTCATGGATGTGCTAAACAACAGGTTGATGCCATTTGGGCATTAGCAAGGAGAACCACCTGAGGGAATAAGGGGTGAGTGAGGAGCGCTGTGGCGGGAGCGGCGCGTGCCTATTAGCGCCAGAGAGCAGTAATGACCCTAAATGAGGTTTTAAAGGACAAAGTTGGGGGATTATATGGGCGTTGATGATTTGATTCATCTGTAATGGGGACTGGTAGGAGGAAACATCCAGGTTCCACTGTAAAGTTAAAAAAAAAAAAGTTAAAAAAAAATCAAAATACTTGCCTTTTTTATTATAATGTGAGGCCTGTTTTCTCATTTTTCTTTAACATGTACATGAAATGAGCACATGAGAGTATATACTAAATGCAGATATTAATATTTAAACATTTTTAGTCGCTGACTGATGAAGAAGCTTCTTGATATCAAGCTAAATATTTCCGTATGCTTATACAATAAATTTGGTTTTATTAAAGTAGATCTAAAATCAAACCCCAACTCCACAAGCCATTTAACCTGGTTTAATATTTTTGATGCGTTTAAAAAGTGGATGTGTGCTGCTGTTTGATGGTATTATTTATATTATTTATTTTTCATTATTATTTATTTTTTAGCTGGTTACAAAGTAGCTGATGTTACTCTAATGAATGGAATTATTAAAATTCTGTGTTTGCTGTAGTAAGAAATCAATAGTACATTTAGGCAACATGACATTAAAACCATTAAACCTACCTGTTAGCCTCCAAGTCCCTCCCTCAGAGCCCCTCATTTTCTGTTGAGAAGGGGGGAGTTAGGGATCAATATGATGATCTGACGATAATATTATATTTAATTAGAGTAATCAAACCTCATGCTTAGAGCATGACACCTGCCAGGGAGAGCTTCCAAACCCAGCAGCATGTGTCAGAAGAGTTTTGTTGCCTGTCCATGGGCGCTAATCTGGGCAGAGTCCCAGCTGGGGCAGCTCCTCAGCCCTTGCATTGACTTTGATCTGGTTTGGGGGGCAGGGGTTGTCCCCCAACGCTGCTGATCAATGATTTCCTTTCAGCACTGGTGTAATTAAAGAGCTGCATCCAGCTTGCGCCGCGTTGTCTGGCGATGGATTGTTCTGGAGGTTTGAAGGAGATCGATGGGGCGCGATGGCCCCGTGTCCGCAGCGGAGCAGGAGGCACGTGTGAGACACGGCTCCAGGACACGGGCAAGATGTTTACCTGGCACCTCGGGCTGACCTGTGCACAGCACAACCTCTCTCACCAGTAGTGCTTTATTACCTATTTTTATCGTGTAGACTCCAAACTAGTCCAGCCTGGTTGTTATTGATCCTGGGTTGTTCAAAGGAGTTGAAATCAAGTACTGTAAGAAGACAGCGATTGAAGCAGTTCAATGTATTTTTCAGAGGTAGTTGTGACTCTGATTGCATGGTATGCATGAAATTTTAAAAATAATCTTAGAATGGTGTCTTAAAAGAAGTTATGATGGAAAAAAGCTGATTTTTAAAAATGTGTATAGGTAGCTATAATCTAAAAGAGAAATACTGTGTATTGCTGAAGCTATGGTCTTGAACTATGAGTACGACACGAAGGGAGGCTTTAAAAGTGGTTCTCCCAACCAGCCCTGTTTAGTAGAGTTCAGTAGGCTTCACCTTAGAGTCCCAGAGGACATGGACTGGTCTCCTTTCAGAGGGTGTTAATTCCAAAGGCACCTGTGTCCTGTACTCCAGCTGATCCCAGGTGGGTGGTTCACGTGGGCTGGTTCTGCTCTTGCTGTCTGGAGTACTGGCCCCTGAAGTCTGCACTGAGTGGACACTGGGTCTCGGGCACCAACCTCTGCTTATGGATTAATTCTTTTTTTGCTGCATGATTTGCCCTTGTAGACATGGTGTTAGTCTCTTCAGTTTTCATAGAAGATCACCTGAAGTTTTAGCAGTGGTAAATGATTTCTCTGTTCTACTACGAGCTATGATAAGGCTACTGGGGAATGTGAGGGTGGTGAGATGCTGGAACAGGTTGCCCTGGGAGGTTGTGGCTTCCCTATCCTTGGAAGTGTTCCAGGCCAGGTTGGATGGGAACTGGGGCAACCTGGTCTGGTGGGAGGTGTCCCTGCCCATGGTAGCGTCATTAGAACTAGATGGTCTTTAAGGTCCCTTCCAACCCACACCTTCTGTGATTCTTTTGAATGCAATTAGGGAGCAAGAATTAATGTAATCATTAGATTTCCATTTGAAAGAGCAAAAGATACAGAGGCAACAGAGAATGGTTTGGTTTGGAAAGGACTTTGAGGATCATTTAGTTCCTATCCCCCCTGCCATGGGCAGGGACACCTTCCACTGGGCCAGGGTGCTCCAAGCCCCATCCCAGAGGTGCAGAGAACAGTGTTGTCCTTGGCAGCTGGTGGCTGAGGACCCTCAGCAGAGGTGCACTGCCACCCATTCCCTCCCCTCGCTGTTGTAGTTCTGTGCCATTAAACATTTAGTGAGCTTTTAACATTTGAAATTATTTACGTTTCCTAAGAATGGAGAAATAGGCTCTCAAACTGCAGAATCAGTTTGCAGGACTCTCCCAAGGCAAGTTCAAGCTGGCTGGAAATTGGAGAAAGTTTATGGAATTTCTGGTGTTGAATAAGGCTGCTTATTTATTACTTTGTTACAGCTCTATACAAATATATAGATGCACATATGTCTGTACTAAAATTATGCTGTCCAGGCTGATGAGAACCAGTTGGAATATCTCAAGGTTGCAGATGAGTAAGTGTAAATACATGTGTATATTACAAGGACTGTGCCCTTGGAAGTGACTTTCTCACTGACGACAAATCTTTCTTAAATCCTCTCAGCAATCAGCTCTTTGTTGGTTTCGAGTCTTTGACTTTTCTATTTTCCCATTTACTCTAATGGATTTTAATAGAAGGGTTTAAAAACAAGCGTTTATTTGAAAGACATAAAGAGATACAATACATCAGAAAAATGTTTGGTCCCCAAAATTCCTTTTCTGAATAATTGAAGCAGCGCTGCAGCAAGCTGTTTGTTCAAGTGATGTTCAGCACGGTGTGTAGTAGGGGTGTAGTTTTCTTTTAATGCAGCTATTGAATTCAAACCCACATAGCCTCTGGCACGGTTCCAAGAGCGATCTGCCTCACATAGTGAAGATAAATTGTTTGTTTTCAGCAGCATTTCTTCATCTTCATCGGTTAATCTGGAATGAAATTTTACAGTCAGCCACTGAATATTTAAGCAATATATTTACCCCTTTTATCCTGGGGGAATATTTAATAATGCTGTGTACAGTAAATGATTACAGTAGTTAATGATACAAGCTGAAAATGTAGTTTCCCATGTTTGGGTTTTTTTTTTCCAGCAGAGTGAGATCTGTGCTCCAGTCAGACCTCGGCTCTTCGCTGGGCTTTGCCCACCGGCTCCCAAGGCCATCGGGGGCGTAATTGAGTGTGTGCTGGCATCAGCAATCACTCCTGCCCACAAATCTTTCCTTGACACACACTCCCCCTTTTGGTGCCAGGTGTCAAGTCCTTTTGGATGCCTGTCATATGATTCTGCAGTTAAGGCACAGTAAATCCTGGGAGACTTGTGTGCCTGCACCCAGGAGTTTTCCACCTTGTTGCCTCCTGATTTTCCAGAGCCCCGTTCAGTGTCTTTGGGAATCTATTATTGGTAATACTCGAGAACAGTTTTTTCTTTAACAATGTCTTGGTGTTTATGGCCTTAGAGTAGATTAGAAAAATATATAGATTTAAAAATAATTGTTATCCTTTGTTTTCCGTTGCTTCACAGAGATTTTTTTCATTAACATCACAGTAAAAGTAGAAAATTATCATGAGCAGGGCGAAGAAAGCTCCTTCTGTCTTCAAAAATCCTCTACTAATGCTTCCTGGTATGATTTGTATATTAATTGTAGTCCGTTCTTTATTAAGTTTGCATTGTGTTGTACTTTTGTAACTGTAATTGCAGTTGTAATTAAGTGCTTAGAAGTTAATTCAATTTGCTATGACCACGTTGAACACAAATGATTTGTCACGCAGTGCTCTCCTGATGCACCGTGTCTCTTTTTCTAGTAGAACTTCTATCACAAGAAAGTTTTTTATCCCTCATTTTTGCTGCAGATGATGATCTTGTCTCACACCTTTCCTGCTATTCAAGGCATTTCATAATATGTCCAAGTTTTAAGCATGGTTGAATAGTCTGTCAAAGACGCCAGACCATGTTTTCCATGTTGAAGCAGTAATTTTTGTTTATTCCAGCCTTTGCTTTTTGGAATAATCTTGTAGCTCCAGAATGCATTAAACAAGGTTTTATCATTAGGGGCATTGTTTCTCTCTAGCTGGTTGAAATAACAGCTCTTAAAAGTAATTTTAACATTTAAAAAAATATATACAGTTTCTGTGAAGGTTTAGTTTTGTGTTTGCTTTGGGCTTCAGGCAGGTCAGCAGTGTTTCAGGAACTCTTCAACAGGAAACCCAGTTTCCTTTGTTCTGTTAGTACATGGTTTTGTTGAGGCAGACACAGTGAAAGTATGAGGCTTGTCTGTTTGCCAGCCAGGAAGTACCCAAAAGCATGTTCTGATGAGTCACTGTTGTTTCCATCACCTGATCAGGATCATTTGTGGAATAGCATAATGGGCCATGGAGGGCTGCCCTGGCTGCCTTAGCTGGTGTCCACTGGGAGTGTGTTTTCCCGACTTGCCTCATTTGGCTGCAGCTGGTACCTGGGATCTGGTACCAGTAAGACCAGGGAAATGGATCTGTCTAATTATCTTTGCCATCTATTGTTTGGGTGGTGTGGTACAACAAATTGTCCTATCTTTATCAGTGGTTTCCAGGGCAGAGGAGAGGCCATAGGTTGTTCTGGATGGAAAAGACCATTGGTTGTTCAGCAGCAACCATGGGCCAGTGCCCAGAAGTAAATTAGGGGAATCAAACTCATATATGATGAAGGTTTGTTTTCAAAAGCTACTGTGAGACCTGATGTGAAACTGCTGAGCCAGGAAGAGTTTTTAGCACCGCTGTAAGGATGGGTCTCTGCTGGCAGCATTGTCTGCAGGAGCTGCTTCCACAGCTTTATTCCTGATGTTTTTATTCAGTTCAAAAACGTGAGATGAAAATTCTCAGAGCCTTCACAAGGTGCTCTGGGCTGGTTTGGCTTTTCTCAGGGTTGCTCCTCATAATCATTGGTCAGCACACCGTGGTTTATCGCTTCCTTTCCGGAGCCAGATTAGTTGTCATCTACTTGATTTTCACTTAATGTGGTGATTCCTGACATTCTAAAATTGGCAGATGAAAGAAGGGCTCGTTTTGAATCTAAGTTTTGTGACTGAATTTCTCAAGTTTGCTGACAAGCTGTCAGCCTGAATTCTGCTGTTAGCCCTGGAAAGAAAAGCCAACTGTCATCCTCAATACACAGACTAAAATGACAATTGTATTTGAAATGCATTGCCAGGGTTGTTGGTTGTTATGGGGTTTTTTTCATAAATCACTTAAAGAATTTTATTAGTGATTAGATTTTAAGCAAAGGAATATTTTTTTCAAAGTAAAATAATTTTTTTTGTGAAGGTATATGGAGGAGCTGTTGTATTTTCCTGTTAAGGTGTGTGTTTATTACAACATAAAGCTAATTTCTCATGCAGAGGGAGCAGGTAATTGGACCTGAGTGGCTGGCATGTTCCATCAGGAGTGAGCACTCCTTGGGAGGGTGGGAGGTGGGATGGGGCATGGTCCCTGAAGCTTGGCTGGGGTCTGCTGTGCAACAGGCTTCATGTGAGATGCTGAACCTGTGGATCTTACCAAGGGCTCAGTTTGTTCCTGTGAAATTGTCCTCATGACCAGCTGGATTCTGCAAGGTGAAGAGAGTGTGTTTTGAAAGCAGTAAGTAGTTCTTGGGTTTGTCCTGTGCAACTGTGGGAAACGGTTCTTCTTCTTCCCCATGTAAGTCTAAACAAAGAATAGTTAGTATTGGCTTTGGTTCTCATTGATCCTCACATCATCCCCTCAGCTCAGGAGGGAATGGACCTTAATGACAATTTTGAATGAATTAAATTTTATATCCTCAAAGGACAAGAACTGGTTCCTCGTAGTGCTGAAGTCAGCAAGGGAAAAAACCCTAAGCTAAATTAGTCTTCCACCCTTTGTGTCATGATTTTGAAAGCGTTTGTTGCATCAAGACTGTGGGCATCTCCTGTATCTTAGCAAGATGTTTTCCAGTCTCACCTACCTTTTGTTATTTCTAAATCATTTATTTTAGAGTAATCTCAAAGTTTAATTGCAAAGCAGACCACTCAGAAGCAACTTAGGATCTACCAAAGTGTTCAGAGAAGCATTCTGTCAGGGACAGGGTTAGAAGATGGCAACTTTGTGTGTGTATATTCCACAGCTACTTCTAATTCATGTTGTAGCTCTCTTGTTTCTGACTTACTTGGCTCGAGTTTTATTATAGGAAAAATGTTCTTGAACTTTTGTAATTAAGATTTTCATGTTTTCATGGGTTTTTGTTATTTTAAAAATGAGTGACTTATTGATCTCCTGTTCATTATTTGTTTCTTCTGTGAGGTTGAAGCTCTCATATTTCCATAACTTTCCATAAAGAACCATCTTTTTACCAACAAAATTAATTATATGTGCATTTTCAAAGTTCTTATCCAAATAGCTATTAATACCAAAAAAGTGATTTTAACAAGAGTACATAATGTGATTTGAAACATGTTGGTTTCTTTTCAAGATAGCTCCTTTATATTCCACTTTATAGCTGTAATTGGATTTAAGAAACCAACTTTAAATGCCCACATTTTTTGGATCATCCTGTTTGGATGTTGTGTCCTTGTTGAATTTTGCACGACAAGCATCAACATGAATCATCAGGTGGTACTGAAATCCCTGGTGCCTTCAGCCTAATTCCTGCTGTGTTTCAAAAAAAAAAAAAAGCAAGATTTCTTTTAAAAGGAGGAGGAAGGGGAGGTGGAAGGTGGAAGTCAGTCCCTAAGAGCAGCCCTGAGGTCTTCTTGTGGCTATCCCCCATCTGTTGGTGCTCAGGTGCTGTCCAAGTGAGCTCCATCCCCAGCAGCATCCTGGGGCAGTGTGATCCAAAGGCACATTTTAAACATGAAATTAGCAAGTTATTCTAAGAAATAATTTTCTCTCCAAGACTAAATACCAGGTAAGACAAGAATTGCATCCAATTATGGTATTTTCCTGAGCTCAGCTGCAGACTGGGGGGGTGGGTCTCAGGTGAAACACAAGTTGACTACAAGATGTCCAAGTTGGTAACGTGCAGCCTGTTCTGAGATGGAACCAAGTATTTGTAATATTTAATAGCATCCACTGCAATGAGTCAGGAGCCATGGAAGCAATTGAAGCCAATTAATCCTCAATGTTAAAACATACTTCAGTTGAATTTTTTGCCAGGCGTGTGTGGGAAACAATGTGAGAGAAAGAAATTAGAAATGTAGTCAATAATAGATGAATGCGCCCAGCCAAGATCTGCCTGTAAAATCTATTATTGTTGTTATTGTTGTTACTGTTATTATTATTATTATTGTTGTTGTTGTTATTATTATTCAGTGCCAGATCCTCAGCTGGATTAAATTTGCTCAGCTCTGTTGAAGCTAGTGGAATTGTGCCAGCTTGAATTCACTGAGGATCTGGCCCTTAATTTTGCAGTCAGAAAACGAGAATGTTTTGGGAGGAGAATGATGAGACTGTGAGGAGTTTGCTAATGATAACACCATTTTCATAGTAATAAGAGAAAAAAAATGTAAATTTCTATTCTCTTGACTTCCATAATGTAATTCAAGGAACTACTTGATGTTATTTCATTAGATGTAAATTACTTTTCCTTAAAGTATCTACATCTTAAACCCCTTGTGTGCATTAAGGGACACTGCAGAGAGACTGGAGGGTTTTTATTTAATTTCTGTGGATGCCAGGCTCTTGTCTGGCATTTCTGCCATTCTTACCTTCAAAATGCTCTAATGGCATGCTCATTGTAACCAGAGAAGCAGCAATAAATATATTTGATTTTGGAAATGTGTTTCCCTCACTGCAGTGGATCGTCTGCTGTGAGTAAAGTGGGGCATAATTTCATGTGGCATCGTATTAAAATCCAATGTGTCATCTCATTTGGCTGCCTTTTAGAAACACATCAACAGACCAGAGAGGGAAGCTAGCTAATTCTGTAATTGCTTAAGAAAAAAACCACCCCAACCCAACAACTTCTCCTTTCCCTAGTAAGGGAAGTGCACATTCTTCTTCAATCCCATAAAATACGGTGCAACCCCATCTACATGTGGTTGTTTACACACCCCGTAATGCTGAAATAACAACTTTACAAGTGGAATATCTTGGAGGACTAAACATCACAAAACCTGTTCGTTATATTCCTAATTGTTTTGACCACAGAATTAATTTTCAAGTCAAAGGGGGGGGCACAGCTTTTTTTTTCCTTTTTTTTTTTTTTTTCATCCTTCCTGCTTCAGAATATTCAGCATGTCACAGATGTTCATGAATAATGTCCATTTAAAACTGTTGGCAGCGCGCGCCGGCGAGTTGGCGAGATGAATTAAATGTTGGGGGGATCTGACAGGCAGCACGCTGCTTTGTGATCATTCCAAAGTTCTAATAATCTCCCTCACCTTCCCTGCCTGCCTCTAATGAAAGAGAATAGGTGATTGCACCTCGGGCTATGTTCCGCGCCTAATGACTCCTCCAAAGGCAGATTTATGAAGAAAAAATTAACTTTGAATGAGGATTGAATTGGCCCTGACAGTCTGATAGACTGTGACACAGATTCTGTGGCAAAACAGACGTAGCCCTAATTGATTATCAATATTTTAAGGAAAGTGATGAAAATAAGCATTAAGTGATGAGAAAGGCAGTCTTAATACGGTAGGCAGCAACCGGGATGGGGAGAGTCTGTGGGGAGGTTGGCCCCGCGTGCCGCTGCGGAATTTTATCTGTCAGTTCTTGCCTCTTGCTTCCCAACACCCCCTGTCCCTTTTCAGGGTATTATTTCCTTACGGATTTCTGACCAGCATATTAATGTTCTGGATGTGGATGTACGTGCTCTGCTCTCTCCAGAGAATTTAGTTTAATATTTAACCCGTTTTGACTTAAGAACAACTTCTGCTATTTGGTGGTGTGGCAGGTTTACGTTATTTCAGGTGTTGTCTCTTTTAATGCTGTGCCTTCTCATCACCCTGTGTCATTTATATCCACCAGGCCAGGCACAAACTGCATTTTGAAAATGGTAACAATTAAAAAAAGAAACTAGTGAAAAATGGCCTGGTTGGAGTTAAAGGACTCATCTTCCCAAATATATTGGTTAAGAGGAAGAAAACATTTGGAGTTTGTTTGTGTTTTTTGAGGTGAGTCCCATGCTACTGGATATATAGTCTACCAAAAACTGTTGTTTGTGTTCTGGAAAACCCACGTGGCTGCTGGGAGGTGGAGGCTCACTAGCTGCTCTGTAGTGGGAAATGTTATACCAAAGTAAGGGAATACTTTCCAAAGTCCCTAAGAGAAGGGAATTGAGCAGGAATCAAAGAATCCCAGACTGGTTTGGGATGGAAGGGACCTTAAAGACCATCCACAGTCCCACCCCCCTACCATGGGCAGGGACACCTCCCACCAGGCCAGGTTGCTCCAAGCCTCATCCAACCTGCCCTTCAACACTGCCAGGGATGGGGCAGTCACAGCTTCTCTGGACAACCTGGGCTGGTATCTCACCACCCTCACAGTGAAGAATTTCTTTCTAATGTCTTGTCTAAATCTCCCCTCTTTCAGTTTGAAACCATTCCCCCTCATCCTGTCGCTCCATGCTCCTGTAGAAAGTCCCTCCCCAGCTTTCCTGTAGCCTTTTCAGGTACTGGAAGGTGCTTTGAGATCTCCCTCGAGCCTTCTCTTCTCCAGGCTGGACAATCCTGATTCTCTCAGCGTGTCTCCAGAGCAGAGCTGCTTCAGCCCTTTGGTCATCTTCGTGGCCCTGGCGTGTTACTCAGTTCTCATGCAGTTAGTGCAGACAGTGCTCAACGAAGCCATCGTGGCTGGGTCAGGAAGCCCTTGTCCATGAATGAACTACACAAGTGTCCACCTGAATGTTTGTGCTCTTTAAATTTTGGGGAAATGTTACTTCATTACAGACTGAAAAGCCAAAAATGTACAAAAATGGCCTAAGTCTGGTCTGATCAAAACGTGTGTATTGTTGTCACTTCTGGTTTTGAACCAGAGCTTCTGGACTCTGGTCCTTGTGTTCCTGCCTAAGGAAATATCTGAGAAAGCAGTTGTTTTGACTTGGTGTTGGAATTTTTCGGATGTATAATAGATAACTTTACATGTCAGTGTATGAATATTCAGCAGAGAAGATTTCCACAAGCCTTGATAAATTTAATATACTAGAGAAAAATAACATGTAAATTAAATAAGGCCTTGTAAATTAATAATGGATTATACTTGTATTTTTATATGTGAGCTGACTGAATATTTTATAAGTGCAAAAATGTTTGTGTTTAAGAGAAGCAGTGAAGTCTTTCTGATTAGCATTGTGGAAGGCTTGGCTACATTTTAGATGTCATGTCTATAGGTGGGTTTGGAGTTTGTCTGCTTTCTTTTCCTCAAATACATCTTGAGATGCAGAGCCTGGATTTTTAAGTTTGAAGAGTTGGAAAGTCCACCTTTGTGTTGCATTATGTTTTTTTCCCCAACTATTTTTGGTTTGCAGTAGGTGGGTGCTCTGACACTCCTTATGCAAAACACTTTGCATCCTGGCACAGGGATCTTCTTCCCCTCTTCTTCCAGGAGGGGGCTGTGCCATGAGCCCAGGCCATGCTTTCCAAAATGCCCTTTCCACCCCCGAAACAGCACCTGCCCTGTTTCTACCTTGAAATAATTTGTATTCTGATGATATTTTTTGTTTTAACTAGATTCTTTGCTTGAAACTCTCTGCAGCACAGTGTGGGGCTGCTGGGGATGAAGCCTCTCTCCTCCCTGCCCATCTGTTGGGAGCAGCTCTCAGCCTCCCAAACCCCCACCCCAGGGGCTGGATCCTGCCCCCTGGAGCTGTGGGTGCTGGAGCTGAGGGAGATGCTGAACCACCATGGAGTGTCCCACTGCAACACCAGGTGTTGCTGCAAACCACCTCGTTCATGTTGAGTGTAGGTCTGGCTTCTACTAAGCGCATGTAGCTGTGCAGAGCATCATGCTTGGTGCCACTCTGCAGCAGGGCTCTTTGGAGTCATGGAATCATCGTGGTTGGAGAAGACCTTTAAGAGCACGGAGTCAAACCATTCACACAGCCCTGCCAAGGCCACCACTAACCCATGTCCCTCAGCACCACATCTACACAGCTTTGAAATTCCTCCAGGTGTGGGGATTCCACCCCTGCCCTGGGCAGCCTGGGCCTGACAACCCTTTTTGGGGAAGAATGTTTCCCCCAGAGCTGACTGCAGCAGGAATGGTGCTATCCAGACATTCTGCACAAAACCCTTGAAAGCCACTAGTTTTAGCAGCTCTCAAGTGGAGATGGGCTGATGCACATCGTTTATGCTGTTTAGAAGATGATTTATTTGTGAAGACTGTTTGTTTTCTCTTTTTTTTTTTTTTCCTGGAAAAGCTTCTTTTTTTTTTTTTCCCCTGTCAGATGTAGTCTCTGAAGAGCTTGTTCCAGCATTTCCTGTTAGCCTGATGTTGTGCAGTAAACCAGCAGATTTTAATGCAGAATCTATTGATTTTTGCAGCATGTTTTTGAACATGTTTTGGTGGTAAGCAGAAGGTGGCTACTGGCTCCTGGTGCCACCTGAGCTGACAACAGGGTTATTAGTCTTAGCAGGTTATTAGTATTAGTTATAAAGTATTAGCAGGGCCAAGTGACCAGCAAAGAAAATGTATTGTTATTGTAATTAACTAGTATATTTAACAGTATAAAATACATTGAACTGGTGTAGTTAACAGTATAGTTAATGCAGTACTTTTTTAAGCTGAAAGAGGGGAGATTTAGGTTAGATATTAGGAGGAAATTCTTCCCTGTGAGGGTGGTGAGACCCTGGCCCAGGTTGCCCAGAGAAGCTGTGGCTGCCCCATCCCTGGCAGTGTTGCAGGGCAGGTTGGATGGGGCTTGGAGCAGCCTGGGCTGCTGGGAGGTGTCCCTGCCCATGGCAGGGGGTGGGACTGGATGATCTTTAAGGTCCCTTCCAACCCAAACCACCCTGTGATTCTGTGATCTAGGTGAGTTTGTAAAGTATGGATGGGAACCTGGATTTCTGTGTGACTGGATGTTTGGTGCATAAGCAGATAGAGTCCACTTGACTGGCTGAGTGTCTGAGCATAAACCTGAGCAGCTCTGTGAAACATCAGGAACATGGAATGTGGGACAGCCGGTGGGATGGAGTTGGCCAAGCTGGGCTGACTTACACCTGCTGGTATTATGGTGTTTCTCTGCGGCTCCCTAACTGCTCTTCTTTGTTCTTATGTTTAATCTCTAAGGTCTCATTGAATGACCAACATTTTACAGTCAGCCTATAGATAATATCAAGGAGACACAGAAACACCCACCCTCTCCCTTTCCCAATCTGGAAAGTATACAAAATCATCCAGTTTTTTTCCTTTTCCCCTGACTTTTCAGCACAAAGCAAAGATCAGCTGGCATTGCAGGGCTTTGCTGGGTGGGTTAAGCACAGCATGGACAGGTCCATCCCTCCACTGGTGGCCCTGGGAAGTTACCTGTGTCCATTGATCTGCAGTTGTTGATCCAGGGGTAGCAATGGGTTCTCACCAGGAGCAACTGGAAATCTGCCTTTCCCCTAGGGAGCTCCCTGCTCTGACTAGCAGCAGCCTCTACTGCTCCCCCAAATCCATGGCCATCACCTTTGCTCCTCCAGACAGGATATTAGCGTGAAGGAAAACATGAAGGTTGTTTGGGGGTTTATTTTTAGTAACAGAGAAGGTACTTCACCTAGCTAAGTGTTAATTAGCCTGAATTGTAACTTAGCAATTTTGTTCCACTCCTGTGCTGCATTTATCTGCAGGTCTGTGCTTTTTTGCTCCTCATTTATTTTCACTGCAATGATGTTTATTCTCACTGCAAAGTCAGGATTTATTTCTTCTTCCTTTGAGCTGGATCCAGCCTAGCAAGCCCCTGGTCCCAGCCAGGCTGGAGCAAGCCCTTCTGTTGGGCACACCTGGAAACCGCTCAGGTTCTCTTTCATCCTCCCATACTTGTAGGAATATCCCACTGGCTACTAGCAAATAGCTGCATTTCCCAACTGTATTGTTTCCATGTAGGTAAACATCTCAAACATCTTCTGTGTGTCATTTTCCCATCCTTCAGAGGGGAAAAGAAAAAAAATAATAATAAAATC
>NC_067289.1:22106607-22241607 GCF_020740795.1 Apus apus | reverse complement strand
TTAAAACTCAGCACTTGAAGAAGGTGACCGAATGCAAACGCTGGTGATCGTGTCTCCCCGTGTGGCAGAGCACTCCAGCTGTTATCCATTCCTCTGTGCCAAAACCTGCTGGAGAGCACAGCCCCCACGACCCAGCATGGATCTGGTTTAGCCCAGATCACAACCTGACTGTCCTTACTATTGCCTACAGAAACTCAGTGCTGGGCTCAGGGGCACTCAAAAGGTCTTCACAGCCCCAAAGACTGTACATTACTTGCTGCATCGGGGTGACTCAACATGATAGTCATCTGGATTTCCATGGAGATGGATTTTGGTGCAGCACAAATATGTTCTGTGAGACATTTCCTTCAGCAGGAGGCCCCAAAAAGGTATTCAGGGCCATGACCTTCCTCAGTATTTTGCTTTCCCAGTGCCACACAGGAGACACCAGGCAGTCCTGGTTTCATAAGCTCTCTGAGCCTCTCTTACCCTCTTTTGCAGCATTGATAAGGGACCAACGTCAGTCCAATGGCATCAAGAGCCACTGATGTCTTCCACGCTGCTCTCAGACACAGCTGGTAAGTTTGTGCACGGTGCTGTTAGCCCCACCAAAACCTACCAGTGACCAGACACTGGTCAAGCAAAACACCATTAACAAACTATCAAAATACAGCCCTGTACAAAATATTTCTATTATGTATTTTATTCTAGTTTTCTTGAAATTAAAAAAAATAAATAAAATAAAATTTTAAAAAAGGCTTTTTTTCCAAGTGAAAATCATGGAGGGTTGAGGCAAAGAGTGTGTCTTTTTGCTTGGCAGAGAGTGGAATATCCCAGTCACGCTGGAAAACCACTGTGTGCTGGCCTGATACTAGCCTGGATCCAATTAGAAACACTTTTCAATTTTAGCCCAGGTGGAACTGCACAATTATAACAGCAAAAGAGGTGCTTAAGAGGAAATGGAGAAAGTCATTCTTGCTGAAAAAAGGAATAAAGGTCTGTTCAATGCTCCACAAAAATCTCAGACAAAGCTGGCTAGCCAAGCAGAGCTCTTAAACTGAAGATCAAAACTCATCCTGTGCTCCATGGTTAGTATCAGGTGCTGAGGACTCATTTGTCCCTCCAGGAGGAGAGGAAACACACTGGTTTTCCATCAGGGAGAAAGCCAGCTTCTCCAGACCATGATGGCCACCATCCATACAAACTGCACCACCTAAGCACCTCTCCTCCTGCATGCTTGACTGAACCCAAACCAAGCAAGAGAAACACGCCAGTTCAGCACAGTTCCTTCCAAGAACTCCACCAGTTTGCACTGTTCCAAGATACCTTCCATCACACCAAAAAGGATGCAGCCATGGACACAGCAACACCCAAGCTGAGGAGCAACACACACAGACCTTGCTTCATGTGTGTACGTACGGCACCAATAGCCACACATCCTCGTGCTGGTCCCTGGGGGCTCTCATAATGCCAACAAGGCCATGGCACTTGCTTAAACAGGTACCTAAATCCTGCCAGGCTCCAATGATTTCAAGGAAGATGCTCTCACAAATTGGGATATATCCATACTGGATATAATTTCTTCTGAATAAAAAACACATGCTCGCACAAGTCTAATTACACTGAAAACTTTCTTTAAATTATTTTGAAAACCATGAGACAAATAAAGGGCAAAGATCCCTGTGTGTATACAAAACACCTCCAAAATAGATGCACTGCTCTAGAACCTTGTTATCTTTTGTTTCCAAGACACAAAGATGCTTTTGGGTACTTCCACAGCTGTAAGCTTCCTTGACTTACTGGAAATTACCATTTTGACAGCCGTGGAAGACATGAAGCAACCACACTGGGAGAGGTACCAAGTGAGGTGACATTTGTGATAAAATGGAGGGAGTTGGTTATATGATACAAGAAAAGGCTCTATTCCACCCTCCAACTCTCTGCTCCTATTTTTCTCCTATAGTATCAAAGAAGAAAAATATTTGGATTGTTCTGCATCAGAATCCTACCATGTCCATGACCAAGACCATCAGGTAGATACAGGATTTGATTTGTAGAATCTGAATTAACAGATAGCTATAGTAGGACATTATTACATGGCATAAACTACAGACTGAACCAGGTTTTTAGGGGTTAACAGGTAAGGGATACAGATAGCTTCATTTTTAATTACTTGTTGCAAACTTTTTGAACTCTTTTTCCTGGCTGCCTTTTCCAGGTCATATTCAGAAGCAGATACACCAAAATACTCTACCATGTGTCTGACCTAGAGACGAGGAGGGCAGGAACCTTCATAAAAGAAAAGAAAGAGGAAAGGAAAAGATAAAAAAGAAAATAAAAGCTTACCCTCAGAAGATATGCAGACCCATATTAGAAATGCAGGAGGCTGAGATAGTTTGGATAAATGCCCAAACTTCTGAGAGTTTAATCAAAACTAAACCAACCAATCCTCTTCCCCTTTTGAGATTTGCCCAGCAACAATTACGATCAGTTTTAAAAACCACAAGTACTTAATAAAAACTAGAATATTATAAATCTTCTGCCACATGAAGCTAATAAAAATAAATAATAATAATAAATTTTAATGTTTTAGGCACCCAGGCCCAAAGGCACTAACCTGTGTTTGTGCCTCAAGTCAATGATATTAATAGTTCTAGAAATATTTGAATAAATGTAGGTTTTGCAAAAGGGTATTTTTTCTATATCCTTGCCAGGTTTTAGACTGATTATATTGACTGCACTAGGACTTGTAATGAGATTGTTTAAGATGTTATTCCATTTACATGTTCATCTGACATTATTAAATCTCTATTTGTTTCTATCACAGAGTATTGAGAAATATGTTCCAGAGAACATATTGTTGGCCACATGGGCCATCATCAACCTCATTCTTTCCAGTCTTATATTAAATTTAACAGCATCTATGCTGGCTTGCACCAACTCTTCAACCTGGGGTGCCCCAGCCGAGCTGCCCCAGACATCTATTTCAGACTGCAAGAAGCAATTTATTTTGCTGTCCCTGGATGTGTTACTTTTTGTGTCTCACTGCCTCATCTCATCTACTCTACATGTCCATTTAAATGTACAGCAGGTGTACAGCAGTTCTATATCCCCTACACACTCCAGAAAACATTCATTTTTCAGGAAAAGTGTTTGGTTTAACTGGTCTGGTTCTAAAGGGCAGAGCAGAGGTAAAACATCAATCATAACTTTGAAAAGTTTGGAGACGATGGCTAACTGCAGGAAGATTTCAGTGCCATGATCCCACAGGCAGCAAATCATCCCTGAGCTCCAAATCTGAGCTCTTTCCTACTTCCCTCCAAGAAAAATTCCCATATAAATCTTCCAGTGCTTTTTGCCAGCAGTAGGGTTAAGTAAAAGCTAAGCAAAAATCTTTTAATGGCTCCAGTTATTAAAAATAATGCACTATCAAGTGAGTGGTGCATATTAATGTTCACGAAATGCACTATGGTGCTTTTCATCCTCAGGGCCTGGGTGACAGCATCCCAGTGAAAGTGGCAGACAGTGTGTTTTCACTTAGCACCATCCACTTGTAACAACCAAAATGAAAAGCAAACACACAGGCAAAAAAAAAAAATCCTATTTTGGGAATATGTTGGAGCTCTTCTAGAAATCACTGAAACTGTTTTCATAATCCTTCCACTTGTAAGGCCAAATGCCTTAATTATCATGAGACTGACTAGCTACAGAAGGCTCAGAAAGAGCCATAAAAACATTTGAGAGTGGCTTAAAATAGCTTTTCCTCCTCCTAAAAATAGAACAATGTACAGGGAAAACACTTGGACCCCTTTTCATGATGACTGAGAAGTGTGAGGCCAGCCCCAGGGGAAGGCAGGGATCCCCCAGCCCCAGCATCATGGCATTCTACACTACTGCTCTCCCAGGCCAGCATACTCTGCCAAAAGCATGATGCTGTCCTCTATCAAAACCCATTTCTAGCCTGTACTCAGTCTGACCAGTCTTGGGTCTCAGGCCAGAATGATTTTTTTGGGGGAGGAAATTCCATGTTTGGGAGGGAAAGGATGAAGCATTTAAAAAGGTCAGCTTGCCAGCAAAAAGAAAAAAAAAAAAAAAAGACAGTTATAGTATTCAAGGGGAGGAAAATATTTCCTGGGTCACTGAGTTTTGTCCAGCGCTACCAGAAGGAACTAATTAATATATCAGCTTTCCCAAACTGACCCAGCCCTGGCAACAAGAGGAAACGTTGGGATCTCCCTCAAAAATGGAGCACAAGACCCTGCAAGGTCAGGCGGTGCCTCTGCAGCTCCTGGCCCCATTGCTGCAACCTTTGCAAAGATGCAACGAGCAGTACAACACTGCCAAAATGTGTGTTTCATCCAGAGTCACACTCTTGCTTTCTTTTTTTCTTCTTCTTTTTCAAAGCCTCATTTCATTAATTCAAAAAGCACAGAGAAGGCCTAGGAGAAAAATCAAACTTTCCTATCTGATGGGGCAAAGCCTATGGGCCAAGGACCCAGAGACTGGCATCATGGATCCTCTCCTGCAAAAAGACAGACTTCAGCACAATCTCCACACTTCTGGCTTATAAAAAATTGTCAAGTTCTTCAACTGCCCAGTTTTCCAGTCTGCAGTGTGAACATTATTATTTACCCGTCCTTATAAAGGGCTTCAGCATCTGTAAATGTCCACACCCACTGGGACAGTCCTGACACTAATTTCTGCTTCATATCAGATTATGCCATCATCATTAACCTCCCAGCGTTCAGTTCTGAAGGGTCAAATCCATCTCAGCTTAGCAGACAAAGCTCTACTGACTTCACTTAAGTCACAGGCACTTACTCCAGGACTGGATTTAGTCTTGGGCATTTTTCAATTTAAAATACACTGGCAAGGCAAAGCCACCACTGCTCCTTCCAGGGGTGGTCTGATTTCATTTACAAGTATTTGTGCTGGCAAGTCTTACCTAATGTTCAGATGCAATTGTGCCTGAGTATTAAATATAATGGCTTCGATGTTATGAATAGGAAAATGAGATAACTTGGTAAAGGAGGTTTGACAGCAAGAGTGAAAGAATGAAGATTCAACTTAAGCTGCTGAAAGCCTAACAAGATAAAGACAGGCAGGGGAGAGTTCCCTTAAATGTGATGAAAATAAGGCCTGAAGGGGTGGAATGATAGAGAGGCTGAGGAGTACACGCTTCAAGACAGAAGATGAATGTGCCCAACATGACAGTAACATGTAGCTAAATTAATCAAAGTACCCACAGCACTAAATAGAACCAAAACATAGATTTATGCAGAAATCCCAGACCAGCAGATGTGAGACACACAGAGGATGCATCTTTTCTATCTAAATTAATTTTCCATAGTTTTGATCATTGGCTTTTATCATTCTGTGTCACCAGAAACATTGTAAATCTCCCTTTTACATTTTAAATGTGTGCTGCCTGCCTCAGCACTGAACCCACAGCTCCCACAGCACATGCTATTACATCTCCCCATTAAAGACATCACGGCATATGCCATATATCCTGAAGCTAAATTACCAGGAAAAGTTTCCTAAAAATCACAGCAGCTCACAACCGTGTGACAAAAACAAACTGTTACAACCACTAATATTTCACCTTGAAAGTATAATTTTAAGTTAATTCTGTTTCCACGATTCCTGCTGGATTTACAGCCTTTGTTGAGGCTGTTTTGGCCGGGCAGCCACAGCCCCGCTCACAGCTGCTCCGCTCCCTCCCCACGCTGCTGCCACAGCCTCGGCTTCTCTGGGGAATTCTCTGGAGCCTCCTCTGCTCCTGCAGCCTTTGCAGAGCTTGGGAGTTTGACATCTAGATCCTCTCGACTGCCAAAGGGCAGGCAGTAAATTTTGGGTCATTGCCCCCCTGACTTGGGTTTTAATCAGTGGCTGCCTGTCTTGCTGAGAAGGTGAACTCCCAATCTAGGCAGTTGCTGGAGATTAAGTTCAGATCAGATCAAATCCTGATCTCGCTTGCAAATTTCAGTGTAATTTGAGTTTGGAGCAGAATTTGGCCCAAATGATTCAAAAACGTGCCCCAAGCCTGCACTGTGAGCCCAGTGAAGGGAAAGAAAAGTAATGCTCTGTAGGATGGAAGGCCCCCACAGCCAGGAGCTGCACCGACTCAAGGCACCCATCTTTGCATCCCAGATACGTACTGGATGCCAACTTGTTATCCCGCTCCTGACATTAAGCATCCCCCTTCCTTTTTGAATGCCCAGGGGCAGGGGGGCCTGTGATGTGTCTAGGGAAAGCTGAGGGCTGGGGAGGGCGATGTCCTGGTGCATCCTGCCTCCCCAGAGCAGCTGAGCAGCAGCAAGGCAGAGGGGCACGGACCAGAGGGGCTCTGAGCAAAGGGGCTCAGGTGGTTCACAACCCAGCTGCCATTCCTGGACAGGCGGGACTTTCCCAGGCTGATGAGCAGGGGGCTTAAACCAGTTATGTCTGCAGTGCTAGGGCTGCTTTTCTCCTACCCACCCCACTGCAACCCCAGCCTTCTCAATAGAAGTTGACAGGGATTAGAGGTTTTAATTTCTCACTTTATTTTCCTCTTTTCTTTTCTTTTCTTTTCTTTTCTTTTCTTTTCTTTTCTTTTCTTTTCTTTTCTTTTCTTTTCTTTTCTTTTCTTTTTCTACTTTCTTTTTTAAGAGAGAGCTTCTGGATACCAACATGACTTATAGGTATGTTTACCAGAATCAAAGAGAGTGAGAAAGAAGGGCATTGCCTGGCACTAACACTCCCTCTATTGGAAAAAGAGTATCTTCCTAGGAATGTGCATTATATTCCCTAAAACAATGCAAAATAAAGTTGTTAGAGTCAGTGGGGGGAGGGAGGGGGCGGTGAGAAAGGCTCTTAATTTCCTGGAAAAAGGTGCTGGGCAACCAGTACACTATTTTCCATTTCACAGAGAGTAAGGAAAAGTAGTATGCCACAACAGTAAACCATATTTTTAAAGCCACCATGCTAGATAAAATTTAGACTTGCAAAAAACAGGGGCCATTACACAAAATTTCAATTTATTTACAGTCCACTGCACGATCTCCACTCCCCTGTGGTTCTGCCCTGGCACAGCACCCAGCAGCTCCCAGACAGGTAGGTCTCACCAGACAGGTGACTCCTGCTGCTACCAAATACAGGGTTTTCTAACCAGAGGGGTTCCTCTAGCCTCTGCATCTCCTACCAGAAAACAAGGCTATGGTGACACAGTGCAACCATGTTCTCCATCTGATATCATTTCTATGTAATATGTGAAACAAGCCAGAAAGAGCTGTCAAAGATTCAAATCCCATAGGGAGGAGCACAATTCAGAATGAGGTTTCCATGTCTTTTCCTTTCCTCTGCCCTTTTTTTCCTATAACTGAAATGGGAATAAGGTTTTTCTTGGCAAGACATTGAGTCAGGACCATCCACAGAAGCTCCTGGGGATGAGACAGGGACAAGGACTGAAATCTAACCTCGGCTCCAGCCTCCATCACAAACAAGGGTCTTGCCTCTACAGATCTAATATTATTCCACACACAATGCATGATCTGGAGACAAAGATATTACTGGTGTAAATCTGGAATTTTCCCAAGAATGCAACAGAAATATGGATTTATGCCCACCAAAGATTTGTTGTCTGTAGGAACATGATGAGGGCAAGAGTCCAGACCCCAGTATACTCCCAATGTAGATTAACATCACTTCTTTCTTTTTTTTCAGCAGGCTGCTCCAAAGAAAAATCTTGATTGAGGATACATCATCTGACCCCACTAGTAGTGAAGGCTCCGAAAGCTGGGTACTGATTTGTCTCAGACATTTATCTCACAGATAGGTACCAAGGAACTTTCCCAGCAGCTTTGATTCAGCTGAGGAGGCCACGCTCCCCCTCACCTCCATGTTTTGGAGCACACTTAAAGCAATCTGCCAGAAGGGATGGGATATTAGCAGATAACTGCAAGAGCCAGAGATACAATCTTAAAACTTGCAGCTAAATGCAAAATGTTTCATGCCCGGCAGTGTTGGGAAGGCTTTGGGATGCACTCCCACCTCTGGATGAGGACAGCTGTAAAAGCCAAGTCTGAGCATTTAACATGAGTTTAAGAGGTTTAAGCCTGTTTCCTCACATTAAGTATGGGTGCATACACTGGAAGAACAAGGGATTAACACATGGTGCTCACTGGAGGAGAGACATCCGCAGAGCAGGAGTATTAAGTGGGGATTTAGTAACTATTAGCTCCTTCCAAAAAACCAAGCCATTACAGTTTTTCTAGTAGGGACAATGGAACTCTCAGCCCTTCTTTGTATGACACCCATAAGGGAAAGAGGGATGGAGGAACCTCACTATGGGAACCATGTTCAAAACTTGAAGGAAATTAAAGGGAAAAAAAAAAAAGGTAATATAGGATTGGATTTGCAAAGAAAGGACACAAAACACAAGCTATGTCAAAGGCAGGACCCCAAACGCTTTGGAAGTTCTTTATAAATATTTTCTTTTTACAAATCTATTAAAAAGCAAGGTATATCACAAAACAGTAGGTTATTACAGCTTTTTAAAGACAATTTTTCATTTTCTTTTGAAGGGTTGAACCTTAAAAAATCTCTGAAGACACTTCCTCTGTTTCTTTTGAGAAAAAAAAAAAATATTCTTGAAAGAATGTTGTCACAGCATTGCCATTTGTCAGTTATCTCTGCAGACAATTTTCAAATACCTGTGTACTGTGTACACACCATACTTAACCCAGGTGTTGTCATGTCCAAGCAGGAGATGGCCAGGAGGAGAGAGCAGCTTGGCTCCTGCAAACAGGACAACACAAAACCCTGGAGAAGATCAGAAAACCTTGCATAGGAGAACAGGCCAGCTGAACTTGAGTAGAGCTCTTCTCACTAAAATCAATAGATTGCAATTTATAATTTAAAATAAGTTTACCTTGTTCTTTAGCAACATAGTGATTTGCACCTCAATTCCCTTCAAGCCCCCCATGGAGCCTTGCTCTTCTCAGCCTGTGAGATGTGATAGCAATACAGGACAAGGCAGAAAAGATGAAAGTTAAATTAATCACACTTTTTTTAAACTCTTTTTTCTTTTTTTGGTGAAAATGTATATTCTTTCACTCCAGGCCTCACATAAAGCAGCACTGCTACTATTGGGTTTTTCTGAGACTCCAAAATAAATACACATCCAGAAGACTTATTCTCATATTTCCAGCTACAGCAGAGGCATCCAGGGTTTTGCTTCTTCTATCTTGGATGTACTTCCCTGTGTTGATTCAGCAGCAGACTAATGTATAGGACCTCAAATTCTGTATGACTCTGTGTAATGTAATGAGCACCAACAGACTTTAAATTTCCTGTATCTCATGGGTGCTTTTTATTGCATTATATGGCAAAAATCCAAGAAAAAAAAAAAAGTGCAGGGAGGAAAAAAAAAATTAAAAACATGAAAAATACATTGCTACTGAATTTTCCAGCAGTATCACAGGAATGTGATCTCCCCTTAATATACATACTGATGATCTATTTGGAATTTTTATCCACAGTTATGAAGAAAAAGAAAATGTTATTCCCTTGGAGGCCAATTTTCATATTGCTCTGGAATTCTCATTTAAACAGCTCAGAGAACACTTTGCCTTCTCTAGGTATTAACTACTATTTGTCTCTGGCTCAAGGCTCACGTCTGTTACTGTGTGAGCTACATGGAAACAAATTCCTACTCATATTTCTGACAAGAGTCCTCACAATCTAGTTGGCTGCAGTTGTCCCGTTTCCAGTATTTCAGTAGTAAAAACGTAGGAAAGGTTTAGTCTGCTGTTAGCCAGCATGTGTAACTCCCATTAACGGGAGCTACCACATGTGTGCAGATCAAGGGAATACATTGTTTAAGGAGGTGAACCGCACGGCAAGCGCTGCTGCCACAGCTCCCCTGCACATTCCAAGATGTAGATCTATGGTGAAGAGTCTGCAACAATTGAAGCAAATGCCTGGATCCTCCTCTCCCACTGGTATCTATCAGGATACGCTAGGCTGTGGTCAGGCTGAGGATCCAAGGCATGGCACAAGTGAGGCAAAGGGTTGGAGAGCATTGCCTGCTTTTGCAAACAAATGGCTCTGGCACTAATAACCAGGATGCAGAAATCCTCAGAGCCTTTCCCTGCTGTGAAGAGCAGCACTGCTTGTGATGAAACCATTATTCCATGTGTCCCTACTTAACACAGCACCTAAGCACACAGGGGTTTCAGATTTGGTTTTCCATTGCCCTGCACCCTGCGTAGGTGATTATATCTGTGGACTTTGTGTGTCATCCTGATCTGGCAGTGTTTAATATATGTCCCTCTGCCCTGTGGGCATATGTGCAAATGACCATAGTCAAGTTCATATTCATATTGAATTAGATACTACAAATGTCCAAGATGAAGCCACAGCAAATATCTCAATTATTTTGTCAATTCCTTTTAGCTATGTTTTTGGGAATCCCCTCAGGATGTTATTAGATACAGGACTATACCAGATCAGTGCATTACTGCAGATGACAAATTAGATAAAAGGAAAAGTTACCAGGAAACAGACACTTGGTCTTGGGTGCAGAAAAAAATCATTGGAAGTTACTAATTATTCATGTTTACATATACAGAAGGTAACTACTCTCAGATTAGGAAATAAGAGAGGTAACCCTCTCTGTGGGAGCAGTTACTGGATGCTCCTGGAGCTGCATACACCTCACCTCTCCTAGGCATGCTGGGACCCAAGGAAGAGAAATTAAAGAAAAATTTAGAAGGTTTTTGGTGTATGTCTTCAGAAATACCCTACCTCAGCAGTATTCTACTTTCTATCCTTCTTCTGACATCATCTTCCTAAATTTTCAGGGTTTGTGTCTTTACTCTCTTCTCCCCACTGTCACCAGCATGACCCCAGCTCATTCAGACGTTCAGTAACAGAGTCCATCTCAGCCTTTCCCACACACCTCCAAAAGACACCCCAGCATGTTGTGAATTAAGAAAACAAAGGAGAGCTCTTCTCACTAAAATCTACAGACTGCAATTTATAATTTAACATTAGTTTGCGTTCTTCTTTAGCAATGTAGTGATTTGCACCTCAATTCCCTTCAAGCCCCCCACAGAGCCTTCAAACTACTATTTGAATGAGAGAGAGAGGGGAAAATGCAACCAAAATACTTTCTCCACATCCCTGCAATACAGATGAACATTACACTGGTGACATCTCAGCCCACTGACAGCACTACCGTGATGGGTTGCATACTGCTCAGAAGAAAGTGCACACATTTATCTTCAAACTTGGGACCACCTGGGAGGAATGCTCTAGACAGTGAACCACAACAGTCCATGATCTTTAGCAAACCAGTAACTGAAAAGTCAAGCAAAACAGTTTCCTCTGAAGAGACTTAAACCTTCAAGCACCTTAAGTATTTTTTCAAATTGTATGTATGTATGTATATTGTCCAGATTCCTGGTTGAAATATTTTTATTCAGCCTCTTTATTTTCCTGTTCTCCAACTCCTCTCACCTCCCAAGCCCCACACGTGGGTTCAGGCCTGAACTCTTCACAGGCCAAAACTTTTTCAGTGGAAGATTTACTCATGTCAGGACATAGGGAGAGACTCTTGAACATTTTCAGGAGCTCAGGTTTGCATATATCCATCTCAGCCAGATATCCATCTCAGCCAGATTCAAGCCAGGCGAGCAGCTTGGCACAGTGGCTGTGGAGCCTTTTTTCAAAATCATAGTCAGAGAATCATACTGCAGCTCAGAGCTGAGGTGGACATTTGAAAACATGATCCTAATTCTTCTAAAAACCTGTTTTTTATACTGTTTTTTCAGCATCTGTTGAACAATACAAACCTGATTCTGCCTCCAAGGAAATCAACAGTGCATTTCTCTCCTACAGGAACAACTGCCAGACTAAAGCTTTGACAGCCCAAAATAAAAAGTCTATCTATGTTCTATCATGCCTACAGTTATCCATGTAATTAATGATTGTGTTCAGTGAAGGAATAGCTAAGCTGATGGATATGAAGAAATTTAAACACAGATCTTCTTGTTTCAGCTACCTATAGAATGAGTTTTATGTTTTATTTATGACACTAAAACTGCCTGCTTTTTTCACAGCATCTGTAATTTGTCTGTTAAATGGGGTCTGTGGTTTTGTTAAGCTGTGCAGATGTGCACGATCCAGACATGTACAGCAAAGATAAAGTGCCAAATTCTTAATTGACTCAGGAGGCATGAGAGTATTACAGCTGCTGATTTCTTCCAAAAAAATCAGCATAGCTGAGACTAGAGCAAACCTTGTCTGGATTCATACACAAAAATGTAATATCAGGGCAGCAGTTTAAAAAATCCAATGCAAGGGCCACAACTGGGGTAAGTCAGCACAGCACCAGTTAGCTGATTGCAGCAGCTCCAATCAAAAGAGCAGTGATCTGCCACAGTAACAGTATTATTGATATTTTCTTTAAAACACACACTCCTGAATACACAACATAGCCCACATGCCTCTTCTCTAGGATTATTATAGAGCCATAAGCAACAGCAACAATTATAGTTTCTATTTAAGAGATGCAAATCAATATTAATTAAAATTAGACAACTGTTTGTGATGTAAGGGGTCCTTGTACTCAAAGGGCACAGTGGCCATTAAATATATTAAGACTTATTACTTAAAAGATTTTAGACAAAGTCAATGCATCGTGTGTCCTAAGGGACAGTTCAATGCCTCAGTAATGTTGTACAACATTTAGCTATAGGTGCCACAATCAAAGGCAAACACAATTAAGTACCAAACAGTTTACTGCTATGTGTCAGTCTCTAAAGAATCTATGTGGAAATGCTTAATTAAACTTTTTTTTTTTTACTTTAAAAAAGAAAAAGAAAAAAAAGAAGAAAGTAAAAAGAATTCCATAGCCCAGGCTAGCACCAAAATGAGTGCTTATTTGGTTTGTATTCAATAACCTGCATATTAAGTTGCCTGTGTTTCTCCTGTTCATTATCATGAAGGCAGCATTTGCATTTCTTGATAGACTATTCCTGTTTCCTTCGCCTTTTTTTCTTGTCTTACATCAGTCGGTGGAAAGAGTGCCACCACAGGCCATCATTAACCTTCCAAATCTGCCTCAAAACAAATAGTACAAGAGCTCACTAATTTGAAGATCAAAAAGCCACTTGTCCATTATATAATTGGAATGAAAGGCAAAATGTTGCAGTTCTGAAGAGCACAGTAATTACTAGCTGTTAATTGCTCTCTCGTGGTGGCTCACTTTTAATTAAAAAGAACAGCTCGTCGCAGGCCGATAAGCAATGGTGGAGACCACTGGTTTAATCAACAAAGCAGAAAAATTTGTTTCTGCCGCAGCCAACAACAGCTTGAGAAATCTTCAGATGTCCAATTGAGATTAAAAACTGTCTATTTAGTGCAGTCAGATTTTATTTTAACCAAGGAAATGATTATTTGAAGTCTTCCAATGTGAGTGTCCCCACCACATCCCCGCTGGTGCTGCAGGGACTAATCACTGGCTTGTGGTTGTGATCATTCAAGTAAAGAAATTTAGCTACTTTCCTCTTGACTCCATCATTCTTGGGTAATTGGCCTGTCTGAGGTGAGCAGTTATGTTGGGTTTTTTTTTTTTTAAGAAAGCACTTTAAAGTATGGAAGGCCCACAGACTGTGCATTTAATTACTGTTCATATTTCATGCAGTCAAACAGAATTTCATCTAAAAAGAAAATTTACCTACCTACCAAAAAAAAAAAAAGCCCAACCTACACCCTCCCAAAAAGCCCCACTTTTATTTACTGTGTTGGGTATTTTGCTCCTTTCCTTTGGTGGTTGTATTTACATGCCAAAAAAAATTCATGCAAACATCAAAGTTAATTCTTTCAGAGCTTTCTGTGTTTAACTCTTTCATCTAATGACAGTTGTCTTGGAGGGAAACCCTGCTTTTTGTTGTAGTAATGTGTTATTTAGTTAAGTAGGTTAGGTGGGTTAAGTGGGACTGTTTTGCCCGGGTTTGCCTCATCTCTCTCTAGCCATGAGCCAGTTTCCATCTCTCAGTGTCTTCCGTTCATTCTGTCTCTCCTGCCCTATTCCTCTCCCAAAGGTGCTGTACTCAGCCCACTGCTTTCTTGTGTTTATTTACTCCTGTTGAGTGGAAGGCTCTGCTTCTTATTTTGCTCTGCAGATGAGCCACACACGTGCATAAAACCAAACCTGGCAAACCTTCTAACACTGCTACACTCCCTGCATGGCTCACTAGCCCTGGGATAGGAGTGTCTGACAGCTACCTAGCACCTCAGGTAGGAAAAAAGGCATTTCCATTCAGCAGGATCTAGGCATTACTGTTCTTTTCTACCTTATTCCCATTAACATCTGGAAACAAATGTCTGTATCTGCAGCTGTAAGCAGCTTTGGAGTACTGGTCAACTTTGGTTTGAACTTTGAGACATATTTCTGAGCTGAGTAAACTACGACTCTTAAGGCTGCCAAAGATTATTTTTCTGTTTTCTTTCTCATATTGGGGAAAAAAATAGGCATTCTTTTGTCCTCTTACATACACACACACAGAGAAATACATGTTTATTAATTATTTACTTTTTTTTGGTCTCTTTCTAGGCTGCTGGGAATCACTTCTCTCCCCTGGGAACAGGTGAATTTTTGGTTACCGTTTCATTTATTTTTAAGGCTTCTTCTTGAGCAGACCAAAAAATGTGGCAAAAAGTTACTGGAGCCCTCTTTTCTCCTAATTCCCGCAAAAGTCCCTATCATTTGGATGTGCAGCTGCTCCCAACACAGCAGCCACCTTCTCATCTTCCCTCCACCACAGCAGAGCTCTTGCACTGGGAGTTATCAGGAATCCTCTTCCTATTGCTCATCTCTTCTTGGAGCAAAGTAGACCAAAGATTTGACTATTGATTTCAACAGCAGAGCAATCTGGCTCCTCCAGCTCTAAATTACAGGGTTTAAAATGTTCAGTGAACAGTCCTTGCTTGGATGCTATGAAGGATATTATCTTGGGAAACTGCCATGGCATTATTTGAATTTCCAAAGCATCTGCTTTATATATTTAAGACAAGCCTTGTTATATGGCTTTTCATATAGTCACTGATTCACCTTCATGGGCATCTATTTATTTCTTATATAAAAGTGGCATTTTTTGTATTTCTAATGAATATGAAATCCAGTCTGTTGCATCAAACCCTAAGTGAATGAACCTGAAGTATTAGTGAGATCAGTACAATCCTTAAACTGATGATGCAATTTTAAACCTACAAGAAAAACATATAACATTTTTAGGCACATGGGTGCCAAAAAAGAAAAAAAAAAAAAAATCAGTGTGCATCCATTCATGTTTTACTGAACTTAAAGGTTAACATGGATAGAAATCTGTCAGTCTGTAAAAATGAAAAATAAAGGTATATTTGACATATGCTTTCTTGTTTTCAGTAGTGAAAAACATTTACAATTCAAACTTCTTCCTCATCTGTGGACAAGCAGTGGGAAAAATATTGAATACTGGTTTCAGTCTTACTTTCAGCCAGTTCTACTCTCAGTTATTTACACAGCTGTTAAGATCTACAAAATGAGCTGTAAAACCTGGTTAGGGTATTTAAAATAATAAATAAATAAATGAAACCTAAGGGGGGGAACAAAACTTTTTTGCTTCAATTAAGAGTTTTAGTTTTCATAGATATGTGTGTGCGTGTGTACATGTATGTGCATATATACACTTTACACTTAGGTGTACGTATGTAGGCATATAGCTATTCATTTCAAACTTTGCCCAGGACCATTTCTGGGACGAGGCTGTTGCTCTAGCCCTGTTGCGGTGCCTGCAGCCCCCGCCAGCCCTGCCCCGCAGACGGGCTTTATCTGCATCCCTTCCTCACTCTCATCTTCCTGCCCTCGCTCCAGCTGCCCCGAAACGCGATAAGCTCCCGACCTCTCCCGCTCGCCCAGCCGATAAGGCGAGCTGCGAAGACATCTTGTCTTTGCCGGTTTTTCTCCCCCCACACCTTTCCTGTTCCCAGTTTTCGGTGGGCACCTGTCACCGCGGTCTCGACTTTCACAGCTTTCTCCCGGCTCCCTCCTCCCCGCTCCGAGGGGCCGGAGGGTTTATCGGAGGAAACACTTGCGCTCGCGGGGATGGCCTCCGCACCGAGGCAGATTAATCCGAGTTGAGTGCACTTCCTTCGGCCAGAGGACACCAATTACCGCGACGGCACCGGCAGCACAATGCGGGCGGACATCTGACAGCCCGGGTCTCGCCAGCTCCGCATTGTCCTCCCATCAGGCGCTGTCAGTTCCCAGCCTTAATTACATCCTGTTTACAAACACTCGGCCGGACTTCAGATGGAGCCTTAACAAAGGTTGACAAAGGTCAGGGCCACGTCACGAGGATGTTATCTGTCTGTGTGCTCTGGCTGATAAACGAGGAGGAGGAGGAGGAGGCGCGGGGCTGATTTTGGAGATAGTGCAAAACAGCGCACGGCTAGACCGTGTGAAATACCTGCAGTCCGGCCCCTCAGCCCAGGAGGAACTGGGTGGCACTGAGGGGTGGCACTTGTACCCGGGATCACACAGGACTTGCATGCACATGTACAAAGGGAGGACAGAAAACAGCCCTCAACCTGAAACGGCAGCAGCTGGATCTGACCAATAAACTGACTGACCTCATAATAATAATTCTAAAAAACCCTCATCCTCTCTTTGGTGCCAGAAGGGAATATTTTTTTTTGTGGGAAGCTTTAAATTTTTCTGAATTAACTGAATTAACCAGGGCCAGGCTCTCACTTCTCACATTTTCACAGTTTGCACAAATATTTTGTTCATTGTCACTTTATGACTTTCAGATAAGACCCAAAGGGTAAAAGAGTGGAAATATTTTACAATTACATCTGGGTTTGCATATTAAAGAGCAAGGAAACCAGGAATCTCTGTAAGCCAAGGCTGCCCATTTGATTCCAGAATCTTCTTTTTCCATCTTGAGAAAGACGAGCACAGACATGGATTCAACCTTAAACACAACTCAAAGTGGAGGAGCATATACAAGAGTCCAACAGCTGGATCAATACAAATACTTGATATGACAAAGTTAACAATATAGGAGCTTGTCAGCCTGACCTATTCCTTTCTCTGTTTTCCCTCATTGCCACCAAATTAATGCACCCCAAACCGCACAGGATGACTCATTAATAGCCATTAAAACCCCAGTCTGTTGTCATATCACCCCCCTCAGAGAAAATAGCAGATTAACCACATGGTAGTAGTAGTGGCATCATAGTTTTATATTTTTGTGGCATTGTGCTCATGAACTCTGTGAAATGACAGGCAGAAGTTCCTGCATTGGTGGCTGAGTTAAAGGCACCACACTCCGCATCGGGGACCCAGCCCAGCATCTTCAGTCTGAACAGGAAAACATCTCTGATGAAAGGTGAGATAATGACACAACTTATCCTGACCAACACAGTGCCATGGCCTTGACTTCTTTGAGACCATATTGCAGTTTTGAACCTGCCCTCAGTTACCCGAAGTACTTCTTAAATGGAATCAAATTTAAGCCTTTACTTCTATAAATAAATGACAAAACCAAAGACAAAATAGTATCTCTTATTCATAGACCAATTGCTAACACTCTGTGGTAAAAATCTGGTATCTCGCATGAAAAGTTTTACAGCCAAGGACTGAATACCAGAAAAACAACTATATACTGAATACTAGAGAATCCAACCCAAAATCAGCACAATACCATGTAGCTAAGGCAAACAATCATATTCAGTGAAAGGAAATTCAAAATTAAATTCTACTAAATTAAAAAGGAACAGAAGGCTTAAAATATCTGACAATCCAAGTGTAGAAAAGTTGAAGTTTTAAATAAATTCTGCAAGCTCACGGCTGATTACACACTCTCAGAAATATTCCTGGCTGGTCCTGAACATTTCTGCCTTGCATGGACTGTTTTTCCTTCAGAGCATAGCAACTTCTTGGGTGCAGAAAGAAACCTCAGTCACCTCATGCAGCTTATGTCCTCAGTGAAAAATTGTAGATAAGAGAATCAAAACTGGCACTGTTCAAAACTGACACTGTATAGGAATAATCAGTTATCTATTTACTAAAGAAGCAAAGTAGAAAGAAAAATGATGTAAGAAGTTTGGGCCAGCATTTCTGAATTATTTCTAAATAGGTGACTGAAGATATTTTCTTCCCTCTTATCTCAGCCCCAGGAGAAGAGGTCTGATTTTCAGCCGTGCAGAACAGGACAGCAAATCCCTTGACCTGATGCTTAGTAGTTTTAAAATTAGGCACTCATTTCAGCCTATCCACAGGTGCTCAGGAGATTAACCACCACTGCTCATTTCTGACAGCATAATTCTGCTCATCAAAAAAACAGGGGGAAAACATGAAAGCCTGGGCTGACCTTTGGAGCATGGTGTTCCCCCTGTGGACACCCACCCTGCCTACCCCAGAAAATCAGGCTACATCGCTCCAGGAGAGCCTCGCTAATGTGATCAAACACAATTTTGCAGTTAATAAAACGACAGGTTCTTCCTTTCTCAGCTTCATGACAGTCAGGCTCAGTATGCCTCTTGTTCCAGACAGCGTGCCAGTCAGCTGCTGTTACTGCAGAGCTGTGTTTAACATCTTCTTAATTAGCCCAATTCCCTACATCTCAGCCAAGTTCTGTAGAGAGGAACAGCCTCAGGAGTTGTACAGCTCTGCATCTGGGAAAACCTGGTCAGGCTCAATACAGCACATCTTGTTTTCCCTACAGCTGACCAACACAGTCTGTGAATTGTGCTTGGGCTAGAGAAACATCATGCTCAAAATCACCTGCAAAAACTGCCAACACCTCTGGAGCCAAAATGACAATCCTGTTGCTTTACAGAACTTGATGCTCCAAGTTCCCAATCAGCTCTGGCCTGAAGGACAGCTCTACTCTTCTAACTGGAGCGTCTCCACCTCCATGCACCAGACATTACTCAGAAAACAAATAAAACTGATTACATAGCCTGTATATATTTGCTCAAATTCATGGGTTTTGGATATACATAAACCTTTTGCTGCTGCTCTGGTATAAAAGCATCACAGTGATACTGGTTTTACTTGAATTTATCTTAATTTAAACCAGAAAGAGATTTATTTTTTTTTAATTACTATTTCTCCATGTCCTCTCTTTTCTGTTTTCTGTTCTCCCCATTATTTTTGTTTCTTTAAAGTCCACCTAACATTTTATAGACACCTTCCTCACAGCTTCCGGAAAGGTGCTCCATCTTAAACTCGACAGCAACACTGACAGATGGGCTTGATATTTTCTTTTCTTTTGCAAGTAATAAAAAAGGAACATTTCACTTCACATGAAACCAGAGTACTGCCTTAAAAGAACAGTGTTTGCTTGGCTATAAAAACAGTTACTCTTTTGTCAGACCCAAAATCAAAGCGTTTGTGTTTAAGTGTTTCCTTTTTCAATAAGTAAATCCAGTATTTTTAAGATTCATCAGATTTAGATTATTATTGTTGCAAGGATTATTTTCCTCCAAATCCTTTGAATGGTGCACCTGCGTCTAGTCTGCTGGGCAAACTTCTTGACAGTATTGCAAGGTGGGTCTGTGGTTTATGTTATCATTTGTGCTTCTGCAGGAAAGGCTAATGGAGCTGCAAAGGGTTAAACCTGGAAGTGGCTGCAACATTTCTGACCAAGTGTTTTCCCTCAGCAGGGGCATTTCCAGAAGGAGTATCAGTCTTGACAACTTTTTTAGGGAAGGGTCTCTGAAATCCATGACCCTCTACTTATTTCTAAACAGAGAAATATATTGAGTTGAAAACCATACTCAGCTATGGACGCTGCCATTGCCACATAATTTGATTTTACAAACCTGTTTGCAAAATTTTGGCTTGTTCCAATGCAGAACAGAACCAAAGTTGAAATCAGTGAACTTATAAAATAAAATCACTACCCTCCATTTGGCAACAGATAATCCTTTTTCAATCAGAAAGCCAAACCTGTCAGTATGATAAAGTCTTTACCAATCATGCCACATATCCAGAAAACATGAAGAATGTAATTTCACGTTACAGACTGGGAACAACTACAGGCTTTATTTTTGTACCAAAAGATACTAGTAGCCCTCAGTTATATTTTTTGGTAGCTTTTTTTCATTTGGATCCCAAAATACAGATTAAATACAGCAAAACCCACCACAAAGCTTCCCCTGTGCTTGCCTACCCTTCCTGTGTTCTGCATGTGTGAAAAGGTGGTTGGTTGATGTAATCTCATTGCAGTGGTAGTCTGCTTCCATTGCCCACTGGAGGGTGCTGCCTGGGGTAGGAGATAAATACTGAAACAAATATTGAAACAGGCTGCCCAGGGAAGTGGTGGAGTCACTGTACCTGGAGGTGGTAAAAAAATGTGTAGACATGGCACTTCAGGACATGGGTTGGTGGGCACGATGGTGCTGGGTTGACAGTTGGACTTGGTGGTCTTAGAGGTCTTTTCCAACATTAATATTTCTATGATTCTGTGATTCTAAACTACTTGCTTTTCATCACTATTTAAATCCTACACATTTAAAAAATAAAATTAAAAAAAAAATTAAAATAAAAATAAAAATAAAAATAAATAATGTTGGAAAATGTCTTTTCCAACATTAATATTTCTATGATTCTGTGATTCTAAACTACTTGCTTTTCATCACTATTTAAATCCTACACATTTAAAAAATAAAATTAAAAATAAAGGGAGCTCTGTTTTTTCCCATGGGTTGGGATCTTTGGAAAAAATGGGAAGAACAAAGGGTAATCCCACCTCTTTCTTCAGTGAGGATACCCTGCCAAAAGACCCTCTCAGTTCTTTTCTATACATATCTCCACAGCACTGGAGCCCAGCTACCTTATTTCAGCAGCAACGTTTCCCTTTTTCCATTTACCCAGGAGCCACCTCCGTTCTCCACCTTCAACCAGCTGCAAGAGCCCAGGGTTGCGAGGGAGTCGGATTCCCAGCTCCCAGCAGCTCCCCAGTTAGGGGGGAGGCAGTTCTCATAACCCAGGTTTGAAATATTGAAGCCACGGATGACTCAGAGGCACAGTATGTCGCAAAGGACATGATAACATAGCAGAATTGAAACCCTGAAACTATCACTAGAAGATGACATCGGAGATAAGAAAGTACAGTATTACAGGGCTGTGTTAGCATAGGAGGAAATCGATTCAGGCAGACAAGTTAAATTTATTTACTTTATTGATTTTAAATTTTACATGAACTGCAATATAAGTAAATCTTTCATGGTAATTCTAATTCTTGAAACCTATTGTAAATAACTAAAAAAATGTCCAATGTTCAGAATAACTATTTCTTTGTACTGAAAGTGCATTACTCTTAAAGCCCAGGACAAAATATTTTGTAATGAGTACCTTAAATCTACCTTGGAGTCAGTGTTGATATTTTTGCTAAAATAAGAGCCTTCTTTTGGTGTACCTGGTGATTCTATATAACACAGATTTTTTTTTATTTTTTTTTTGTGGGGTGGGGGATTGGAAACGAAGAAAGGAAATTACTCCTGTTGTATTCAGTGAATACACCCTACAGGTTTTTGACCATATGGTTCATTGTATAAAGCTAAACAGCACAGGTAGAGCTTCATACACAAAGAGTTGGCTGCAGACATTGGAAAGATGCATGATGGAGGGCAAGGGTGGTGAATACCAACACATGGGTTAATGCACCAAGGCCTGTGACTCAGCCCTGAAGGTACAATAAGTGATGAGAAAAAAACATGACAACAATTACACCTATTGTTCCTTATTTACCTAGGAGGTCCAGGTCCAGTTACCAGGATGATGGAGGCTGTAGGGAAAAGGCTTTGCTTTGGGTTTTTCTCCCATACAAAGCAGTGGCTCACACCTGTCCCCAGCCCCACTAGTGAGAATCGCAAAAACGTATGAAACAATTTGCTGTATCCTCCAGTGCTTAACCATGATTGATGCAGAAGGACATAGCCTGAAATTCCTGGTCTGGAGTACAAACCTTTCCACACAGGTAGGTGGTACAAATCCCAGCAATGATGGGAAATGCTAAGCAGTGTTCGGTCTGTGTGGGCAGGACACACACCATGGCAGCCCTAAGCTGTCACAGACGGAGGCCACATGATGCCACAGCAAGGGAAGATGGGAAAAGCAGCCCTGCAGCCTGACTTTCCCAAAATAACCCTCCCTGCACCAGAAACTTCACATTTCAGATACTTTTATCAACTAAAACCTCAGAAAATCTTTCTAGCTGTTCCAGCCAGCTGTGCTGGGTGAGGGAGACAGAGTAGGGACAGCACTTCTCACCAGAGGTGTTCAGATTGTGCAGCCATGGGCAATATTCTGGAAACTCAAGACAAACGAGACACCTGCACCCCAAAAAAATTGTTAAGCACCCTCTGTTTGATAAAATTTTAGAAATACTATGGACATTGAGCCCCAAAATGATATCCCAGGCAGACAAGGATACCTACAAAGGACAAGACTACCCCCTTGTCCTTTAACAACAGGAAAAAATATAGTAATGTTGACAAAAGCACTCATACAGTGAAGTTTTTTTCCCCTTAGGTCTTTTTTTAATCCTTGTTGTTGTTGTTTTCTAAACTAATCCATATTACCTGTGCCTTTTGATTTCATTATGTTAGATGCTATTAATCTGGATATATGATTTCAACAGTGAAGAGATGGAATTTGTCATCAACAAAAGGAAAACATTATTTTTAAAGGAGTGAAAGATTAATGTTCCACCACGGACTACTTAAACCCTCTACAGCAACAGCACTATAATATTAATCCAACTTTGATGGGTTTTGCATAAGGCTCATAATTAAACATTTTCTTTTCAATACTTTATAGAATCCCCATCTGTTTTTAATGGCATCATTTTGATGTTTTTCTTAATAATTCTGGCAGCTAGTTCTTGAAGCTTCAAGCTTTATTTTTTGTTCCTAATGTCTTCTTCTACAGTGGTTGTATTGTGCCAAAGCTGAATGCAGGTTTTGGAAACCCACAGTTGTGCCACGTGTCGCTGTCCCTCCCCACGTTCCCCGGCGGCACAAGGCAGAGCAACACTCTGTGCTCAGGCTTTGCACGCCGGCTCTCCTTAGCACTTACAGCAGATGGAGGATACCACCCCTGGATAATGGAATTATTTGCTCCTTCCAGTCCTTGGCTGGGCAGCTGATCTGCTTCTGCCACTGCTTGCCTCCCTGCACCCAGGTATCTCCTCCCAGCTCTGGCTCCAGGCACCACTGGAGGACCGGTAAATAAGTTAATTAATAAATAGCCAAGCTTACTCCAGGAAACTCAAACAATATTAGATAAATCACAGAGATGTAACTTATCCACAGTCCTTGGCTTTCCTCTCCATGTCAACACCTATGTCAGCCAGTGAGGGCAGGGAATGGCATCCCCTCTCACTGCCCTCTCACCTTTGGGTATTGAAATTGGAGGCAATTTCAGCCTAGGGCACAAAATCCAAAGGTGTAAGGAGAAGTTTAAAACATCCAGTTAAACTACCTGATGGAAACCTGGAATGTGAACCTAGGAATGGCTTCTGCAAGAACTATCTGCATTCCATGAACAATGTTGGGATTTTATTAAAAAAAAAAAAGAAAACAACACCAAAATAAATATTGCTGACATCCAGCAGTATCTTAAAAAAAAAAATCAAGAAATAGGACCCATTTCCATCTTAGGTATTTTTATTAACTAGTTCTAAATATAATTTGACTTGTTGACCAAAATTAAATTAATTTTCAACTGAGTATTATGAAAGTAATATTTTAATTTTTAGCAAAATTTCAGCTTGAGTTTTTTTTGCTCTTAGCATTTCTAGTTCTTAGGCTACACTACTCTTCCTTCCAATATTTTTCATTCTTTTATATTAAACGCATATTTGGTGACCTCCTGTGGTTCCCATGGATTAGGACGGAGAAGCAGGATGATTAATGACTTCAGTTTAAATATTTTATACTCTCTGTAAAAACAGTACAAACTGATGGATGTGTACATTGCTATTTTCACTTCAGTGTCAGATCTCCTTGATTACATTTTCCCCTGATTTTTCCCTCACTACCCAACATTATTAACATCTTTTCCCATAGAAAAGGGACCCTCAGGCTCCTTGCTCCCAGGTTTGGCACAGGCAGGACTCCCACACGTGAACAGATACTGCCCTAATCAGGGCTTTCAACCTTGAGGAGCTTTTAAGTGCTCTAAGTGTATTATAATGGTCTCCTGGTCTCAGGACAGACAGATGTGAACCACTAAACTGAAATGTTTCATCTTTTGGCGCCTTTCACTATGTTCCATGCTGTGCTTCAAGTTTGCTGAAGGATCAGAATTACTTCAGTTCTAGGCAATATAAACGGAGTGATCAAAAACATTTAATTATTCAGGGTCAGCAAACCTGGAGAATCTAATAGTAACAGACAGAAATAACCCTTCCAACCACTCTCATTTTCATTAACTATTATAAAATAGAGAACTGTTTAATTACCAGAAAATATCTTAGCAAAAAGACCCAGCATCTTCCCAAGAGTCTTTCCCAGTCCACCCAAATGTATTTGGCATACCATAGTTGAATAGTCTGTAGATGTAGGAGTACACTTTTGCACACAGGAACACACAAATAGTCCAAATCCTTCAACACAGATGCAGCCTTTCAAAATGCACCACATAAAGAGACTTTCACACATTATTTCTGTACCTGTCATGCTGAAATGTGATGATGAGGATGATCCAAATGGGAACGACAACAGAAATGGTTCCCCTATTACTTCCCCTATTTAACTTCACGTTATATACAGGTGTCTGGACAACCCCTTCACTGCACAGGGGCACAAATTTCCCCTCCATTGGTTTTCTTTCCCCCAAGGAAAAAGAGGATGGTGCAGGGACATTTCCCACAACAGTGATCTTCCTGTAGTGTTGCTTTTGTGTAAACAAATCCAGAGCTGGTAGAAGCCTATGATCTTACCATGACCGACTACATGGAGTTCAGCAACAAAATCTACATTCAGAGAATCCCCAATTTATTGAGAAAGTAATACGGAGGTTTGGGAAAATACAACCCAAACTGGGATCATGTACTGCAATGATAAATAAAGAGACCTGGATTACAGCAGTATGCTGATGACACCCAGTTGTCATGAAAGCACATTAATTACATTCATTATGTATAACAAGAATAAAAGTCCCACCAGTTATGAACACATTTACTGCTCTAAGGGATGGCTTCACAAAGCTGAAAACAATTATCAAGCCATTCAGTGAAAAAGGAGAAATTAAATAGGAGTATGGGAATGATACTTGGGATCTGCTAACATTTTACAAGATGTTTACAAGGCTTCATTCTGAAGCTGAGAAAGTAAGTTGCCATGAAAATGAAAAAAACAGAAAACCTATAAAACAGTGTCACTTAGAGGGGAAGTGGGAGCTGGTATAAATATAATAGAAAAGAGGGAAGCTAACAGTCATAAATGTTAATTTGAAGCTATAAATTACAGAAATTTGCCAGAGGAAAATAACGACACAAGAAAAACTCAAGTTCAGTAGGAACAAGTGATCTGAATTATGGCACTAGTTAATTGTCAAAAACAAGGTACAAAAGCCAGAAGCACTCAAACAGATACTTCTGCAAAATATTTGGGGGAAAATGTCATATCACACATTTACTCAGCAATGACCATATCTCAAAATAACCCAGAAGGGAATTGAATCACAACTATGAAAGCCAGATTTTTAACATTAGCTTATCTAAACAATTGCCACGCATGAGTTTTAGGGCAGCTGAAGGAGACATCCCTGAATTGTGAAAGTGCATTTCTAAGAAGAAAGTGCTCGTTTCTGAGGACTGCAGGAAAGCCAGCTGGGTTCTGAGGTTTGCAACAGGCTAGAGGGAGCAGTCAGGTACAGACAGATCGACTTGACAGCAGAGCAGGCAAATTACACTACAGTTAATTCCTTAACCAACAGCTTTCTTCCTTAGGAGTTAAAGTAATGTATTTATAGTTAATGCTAATCTATATGTATTTATAGATAATAGAGTAAATGGAAATTTTTTTATAAGATCGTAAGTTTGTCTGATAAAAGTAGTTCTGGTCACATTAATATGCTTAAACTACTCAAAAGATTTGGCTGGATAATGGTTATGAATTTATATTACAGCATAAATCCTTGGAGAGTATTTTAGAGACTGAGATATAGAGAAGGCTTATAATGATTCCGTTTTATCTGATAATGGAATTAAATAGAATGAGACAATATACACACAGCTAAAAGACAAGTTTAAACAGAAAATCATCATCAGGAAACTACAATTTTCCAAGACTCCTGCTGGTCTCTTATCACAAGTAAATAGTGATAGGACAAGAGGGAACTGCCTAAAGCTACAATAGGGGAGGTTTGGGCTGGACATTAGGAAAATTTTTTTCTCTGAAAGGGGTGTCAGGCATTGGACCAGGCTGCCCAGAGAGGTGGTTGAATCACCATCCCTGGATGTGTTTAGAAGTCATACAGATGTGGTGCTTGAGGATACAGTTTAGGGGTGAACATGGTAGAGTAAGGTTAAAGGTTGGACTTCATGATCTTACAGGTCTTTTCCAATCTAAGTGATTCTATAATTCTATGATTCTAAGAGACATTTTCTGGTTTTGCCACAATCAGAGGTTTTCATCAAGGACAAGGAAGAAACTAGTGACTAAAACTCAGAACAGTATGCAGAAGACACAAATATTGAAGAGCTGTGAGTAGGGAAGACACCAGGGCAGAAGACAGATTTGGCTCTCCAGAAGGATGGGCAGCAGCAAGTAGACCTGCCAGTGACACAGTAGTGATGCCACCACCATGGTGGCACCAACACAATCACTCTGGAAAACTGCCAGGAGATCTGGCACCTCCACTGAGAGAAAGAGTGTGGAATATTATAGAATCATACATCATCAAGTCCAACCATAAGAGAGGATTCAAAAGGAGAGCAATAAAAATGAGAATCAGATCACAAAATATGCCCCTGTAGTGAAAAGCACAGGGAGTGCTTTCTTTAGCTTATATAGAGGGTAGGGGAAAGAAGATCCCAATGGTCTGATCATGGAAATCTTCTGAGCCAAAATAAAGACATGTCTAATGAGAGAAGTGGCTGGAAGCTGGACACACTGAAATGAGGTATATGACCAAGAATAACTATAAGGGAAGTTCACCAGATGCTGTGCTCACTCCACAGAGGATTCACTGCTTTCTGAAGAGAGATGCTCTAGTTCAAGCAGGTATTAACACCAGGAAACTCTTGCCTGAATGACGCACTGGTCCCTTCAGATGTCAGGACAGATGTGCCCTCAGGATTGCTGTCTGGGGTCTTACCCCCTGTCTGCTAAAGGAAACTGGAGGAAGGACACAGCATTATTTGCAAGCGATTATATAAATCTGTCTGATAATGGAACCAGCTTTCTTTGTCTGATTAAGATCTGGAACTCTGGCTGTGATTTATCATTTTTATACTATTCTCTTCCCCCAGGCTGTGGGTCACAGTGGTGGCATTGACACAATTTATAGCCCCAGTAGTTCAGCACAGAGCCTTCCTGACATTTTCTTATTTGGAGCACCTGGCTTTCCTTGTTTTTGCTCTCCTCTCTGCAGTGACAAGGATCACTTGCCATGCTCTCGTATTACATGTTTCTTTTTGTAAATAAGCTGGATAAGAATAATTGAGAATGTTTGTGTGTTTTATTTTCCTATTAATCTGTGATACAGTGTGAACAGGAACTGGCAGCTCTCATGTGAAGCACTTCCCTCTGCTTACCAGATTCCTAACAGAGGATAAAACCCCTCCTGACCAGCTTACACATGTACATCCTCTCCAAAAACCCCTTACAGCCAGGCAAGAAATCAATCTCTCCAGCCACAGTCCCATAAGCCACCCTGAACCACTTAAACTTCATTTAACTTTGCCAGAGTTTTATGTTGAAGGGGTTAAATGACAAAAAGAGTCCCAGGCAGGGGCACCTGTGTCAGGCATCCCTCAGCTTTCATGAGTGAGGCAGTGATGTCAACTTTCACCATTCAAACTCACTCAGCAAGGAATACAGCTTAATTTTTTTATATTTTTGGTTTGAAGTTTTTTTGCTGTTATTACAAATGCATTCTGAATTCTAATTATTTGCCTTCTTATTTGGGAATGTTTTAGGCTCACATTTTCCAGCTTATCTCTACTACCACAAAGACTGGAAAACTTTTTTTTCTTTTTTCTTTTTCTTTTTTTTTTTTTTAATAAAAGATGACATTGTCACTTAATCACAATACAGAAGGAAACGGGGCTTTGAGAAAACCACCAAATATAGCAAGACTCATCATTAGGGCACTGGTGGAGGACCTGGTTGTTCCCCAGGGCACCCATGTTTTCAGATTCACCCCAGCCTGGTGCACAAGCACCAGCTCTGCATCAGCTCCGAGGTCCAGCCCCACCACAGGAGCAGGACAGACACCTCAGATGCACAGCAGCCATGCCCCTTTCCAACCAAAGCACCCCACTGCTTCTGCAGCCCAGCCTGCAGCTCACCAGCCTGCCTACATGGTGCAGGATGGCTGAGGTTCATGGTAGAAAGAAAGGTTTAAATCACCTTATTCTGATTCCTCCAAGAGGACAGTGGTGGCATGTCCACATTTTGAAGGTGGTACCACACCTCTGATTATCTCTTTTGGACAGTGTCTTTTTTTGGGGTGTTGACCATAAGAAAGCATAAATACTGCTCCACTCAGTGCTCAGTAGATGGTGTGGAGGAAAAACCTAAGGTACTATTTTTTTAACCTTCAATTAAGATTCTGATTCCTAAATTTACATTTGTTCAGCAACTTTTGTGGTTTTTTTTAATTGATACAGCACTACTGAGAAGTCCCAAGAAGGATCCACTTCACTGAGCATTAAACATCACCTTCCAGCAAGACAGGCCCTGATGTGGTGTAACTTATGAACCAAGAGAAGGGAAAGATCTGAAGCATTGTCTTCTCCCAGACAGGGAGTGAAGAGGCATCCAGGGCAGCTCTCAAGGAGTGCAAGGCACCATAAGTCCATCATCACCCAAAAGTTAGTTGCCTAAATCCAGGCTAAGAAGCAGGAAAAACACCTCTAGCACTGTAATTTCTGAGCCATCAAGCACTATCTACACCAAAGCAGCCCTTTCTCAGTGAGAAAAAGATTTCTCCTCTCCCATCTTACCTGAAGGCAGTCACCTGTCCTGGCAGAATCACTGCTTCACTTGGGGGGTTCAAGACTTGCACTGAGCCAGGAGCAACTCCAGTGTTATGTTCATGGAAAAAGAGGTTTTTTTCAGGATCCAATTAGAATAACCCAGTGATATTGTCTGAGCCTGTAGGTGTTTGTGTTGGAAGAGGTTTTGGTTTAGTCCATTTAGTCTGATGTAAATTCATTTAGTCTGATATAAATTCATTTTATAATTCAGTTATATGTACCCGTGGTTGGGTGCTGTTGCAACAACAACAAAAAAATTCCTTCAGATGTTTCTCATGACTTCATTTTGTCACTTAAACCAGTTGGTCCTCCACCCCAGACACACTGCAAGGAAAACCCATCCTCTGAGTTCAGAGGGGATTAGACTCCGTTCTAAGGCCTCAGCTCCACAAAGCACTTAAGCATCTGCTTAACTTTAAGCACATGCCTAAGTCTATCCATCTTTTTTTTTCCCTTCAAGAAAAGCCCTGAAAGTACACAATTAACCATGAACAGGTGCTTAAGTCCTATTAAAGTCAACAGTGCTTTCAAATGTCAACGGAATTTAAGAACATGCTTAAGTGTATCATTGAATAGAAGTCCTAATGTGAGAAGAAAGAACGGGTTTTGTCATCATCTTGGCAAAAGCCATAAGAACACACTTGCAATTCAGAGGATTTTCTTTGTCTATGGCACTCTGCCTACGCCGTTACTAAAGAATTTGTAAAGAATGTTCCTGCATTACTCAACCCCTCTCACATTTATTGACCATATTTCCCATATTAATAATCCTTAGTGTAATTATACTTCCCCCCCCACCACCACTCCAGAAATCTCAAACATTTGTTTAGTATCACAATGGCCCAGGCTAGAAGGAGGGGACAGGGAAGAACCAGGAGGAAAAGGAGGCAACTGAGGTATGCTAATGTCTTGCACGAAGTCACAGGGAGATTTGGGAAGAAGTAGGGAGAAAGGCAGACCCGTCTGCCCCTAAATCACAGGTTACTGCAACACCTTGTTTATTGAGCTGTCAAATAATTCCTAAACATACACACATGGTCCAAACTGCAGCTACCAGGGTGCTGCACCAGATGAGGCTGTGCCCTGCCCTGTTTTAAATCAACTGTTTTGGCTTGCAGTCAAGCAGCACGTTACTTTTAGAAACTGTACTGTTGGTTTTTAAGATGGTTTCGCTTTGGCTCAAGCTCCACAGTTAACCAGAGAAACCTTTACCAATACTGCAGTACTTTATGTTCATCCCACAGTAGCCCATCATGAGCTCCACGCATTACAGCAAACACTCCCAAAAGAGTGTTCTTCCTTCTGGTCATATGCATTGTCTTCTAAGAAGCTACTGTATGAATAAGTGTGGCTGCAAGGTCATGTCAGAAGACCTAGCAGACCTTAAGTTCTCTTCAGTGCTTACATATGAAGATATGCAAAATATTTGAGAAAACAGTGCTTTTTATATTACTGCCAGTAATATACCATATAAAAAGATATTAAAACAAATTCTGACCAACTGCTGGTAGATACAGTAACAGACTATAATGTACCCATTGTAAAGAATTCCCAGTGGAGACCATGGAAATCTTACATTGATTGAGTCACGCTGGACTGGAGATGCATTGTAAAACTTCCAAATGCTAAAATATTAGAAATACTATTTTGAAATATTTACCAGTTAAATACTAAAGTTCTGTTACTGGCTGACCTTTTCACAGCAGTTGTTTCTGTTGTACTTTTGTAAAAGCAGCCAAGAGCTTAAGAAAAAAATAAAAAAGAAGGCAAAGAAAAAAAAAAAGCTTATTTTCAGTCTAGCTACCACCCCTGACCTGTGCAATAACATCATAATGGAAGAATAATCATTGTAAACAATACCCATGAGAGTTTGCTGGCTACAGCAAGGGACGAGTGCAGCCAACTCCACTGCTTTTCTTTACTACATCATTGCATTTTTGTCTGCGTATGGATAAGAAGAAGGTTCCACTCAATGCCGGTTGATGGAAAGTGCTAATTGTTGACACATTAGCTAATTGTTATGATTGCTTCTTAACAGTTTGTGTCTAGGAGTCCAGATTTCATCCACCAAAGTGTGAAGATTCTTTATAGCAACAAGTGCTGTGAAAACATTCACACAATGAGGTCCTAATCGTGTGGATCTCTCAACCAAGTGACAGCCTGGCAAACGTGCTGTCAAAGTGCAGACACTCAGGAAAAAAAAAAAAAAAAAAGGAAGAAAAACTAACTCCCTCGTCCACCCCATATTTCAGACACATATCATCTGTTGCTATCATTAATGATCTGTTTTTACAAATAGAGTACCACTATGGAAAACTGAGAGCAGGCCAATCAAAATAAACCCAGCAAAACCCATAATTGTCTACTGACAATCTGGGCTGCTTGGGATGTAAGATAATGTGGGTGTATAAATGCAGAAATGCATTACATGCCACACTTTGCAACTCCCTCGTTAACTCCAGCCCTTGCTACAACACAGAAAGGCTGGGCTAACCATGGCTGCCTTCTCCTGAACCCTACCTAAGCTCAGGTGTTAAAAAAGTCCACATGGACTCAAACCCTGGCATCATAAAAGTCAATGGAAAAACTCCTGTGATTTAAATGGCAGCAAAATTTCACTAATGATGTTGCTCTGGAAAAAAAAATTAATTGATTCTTTAAAAAACAGGGGGAAAAAAGAAAAAAAAAAGGAAAAAAAAAACCAAACAAGAAACAAAGATCTACAGTTCTCATCAAACATGAGGCTCACATGTGGACACTTGCTCCTACCACTTTCTCTGTCTTGAGCAGTGTCTTCTCCCATTCAAACACCAGCAAAAGAGACCAGCTATGTTCCTACATTTTATACCAAAGTGGGACCTTATGTCTCTTTTGGGGGATCAAGACCTTATTGTGCCAAAGGCTGCAGATAAATATTGAAAAGGCAGCCTTTGCCCATGTCTGGAGGGCTCATGGGGTCTTGCAACAGCAAAGTTTCCACTCTGCATTTTGCTGGTGGTTTCCAGTGGGATGTGGGAGATGGATCAGACCCTGGTGTGTTACCTGTTCTCTGACCATCTGGCCTCATCTATAGGTTTTCCATATCCAGGAGCTTCCATCAAACTTATTTAAATTATTTGTACCAGGGCTAGAGATGTCCCTTCCACCCCACCCTTCATCAGAAATAACTTTTGTGGACAGTTTTGTAGAGCAGCTCTGTGATGCAAAAGCTTTTTGAAGTGACAAAGAGGGAAACCAAGCAGTGGTCACAAGTACACTCGAACTGTGGATGGAGGAGAAGTACAAAATGAAACTTTTAGATGACACCCCATTTAGCTGGAAGACTCTTCAGATGATATGTCACATCAGATCTACAGAGTAAATGGCTCTGTTCAGACCAAAATCCAACCAGCAGGTGTCCAAAGAGCTTGACATTGTAAGGTTCATCTGGGTTTTGTCCCATATCACTCATCTTTACAGACTTTTCCTATATTCCACCATTAAACATGCAATACAGCTTGCAAAAAGGAGCAAGAATATCTATTCTGCCTCCCTGAGCCTCTTGAACTTTTGGGCCTGGCAAAGAGAGAGCAAGCAGGGCCACTTGTCTGCTTCCTCCATCCCTGGGGCACGGCAGCAGGAAGCAAGCTGGGAGCAGATTACGCGTTGGCCCGACTTTTCCCACTAGCTGGCGAGAGCTGCTGAGTGAGAATGGGGGCAGATGCATATTGCTGATAAAAGCCTTCAGCAAATTCCCATCCCCTCCTTGTGAGAAGGGAGGAGGAAGTCACAGGGCAATTGTAAAACTCCCAGCCGCCCCGAGAGATAGCACCGAGCCACCAGAACTGACAGCATGCCCAGAGGAGAGCTTGCAAGGTCCCTGGATTACTCAAACTGGGATTGCTGCTTATCTGGTTGCAAAATCCAATCTTATATTTAAACATCTTTTTTATTTTTATTCATCAATTTCTTGAGCCATTCCACCTTCCATTCCACTCTAAAAGTGGGTCAGCCTGCTCAATGAAAATTATAAACATGTTGGATGTGCAACACTCTGCCAAAAGAAAAGAAAATTAAAATGACCCACTTACAATAATAATGGGAGAAGCAAAAGTATTTTAAAGAATTACAATTTGGAACAAAATCAGAAATTTGGAAATTATTAAAATTAACTTTATCTGAATAATTTTACCAGTTCTAATAAGAAACATGGACAAGGCTTTCCAAGTACTCGTAAAAACTATAGTTTAGCACAAGAATCTGTAACTCTTGACTCCCATTGTAATTTTCATAGAGTAGGAAAGCTGAAAGATTTTGGATTCTTACAGTGTATTTCCTAATGAAGGTTCTCACTTGTAAACACATACAGAAAGGGGGGGGGAGGCAAATATCAAAACAAAGAAGTAATGTTGGCTACAGAAAAAGACAACTGGGAAATAACACATTCTCACTGTGTGTTGCTGTGCAAACGGACCCATGTGCCACTGGCAAATGTGTACATACCTCTGCAGAGGTGGAGAAACCAACCTGAGTTTCAGATCCAAAAGAAGAATTCTACTTCAATGTAAGGAAGTCACACATCTTTGTAAAATTACATTTTGCAAACAAAATTAAAAGAAAAATTAACTGTTGGAATAGAATAGATTGAACTTAAAAGAAGATAAATGAATACATAAAATCCTAACTGTATTTGCAGCTGCTCTTCCACCCTCAGCACATCACACCATTCCCAGGCATTAGAAGCACTTCCTTGTGGACTACAATATTCAGTCCTGGGTGTGTTGCCATCCCATGCCCATGACATGGCAGGGCAATCCAAGGACAAACTATCAATCTGCAATTTGGATTTCCTGACTTTTGTTGGTCATAGTTTTAACATTACTAAAATATAGACTTTTGTCTGTTCATCTGAAACATCCTGCAGATGCCAGCCACTGCTCTGCTTCAAATGCTAACAAAAACATTACAGAGAGACCACTACTCCATGGGACGATTGACTCATGCAACAGCCATGACACTATCTGGGTTGGGAACAGCAAACAAGGTGAATGAGGTAAGAGAGGTCATTCTTCATAGCAGTGGTCTCAAGAGAGCAGGACAATCCAAAAATAAGACATTTGTTGACTGGATGCCCTTGAGCTGGCAACCAAGCAGACTTGGTAACGGAGCCAGCATTAGACATCAGCCTGGGTTTGCTGCTGCCAAGCAATCCCAGTAACCAGCGAGAGTTAGCAAGAGAGAGAGAGAGACTGTGATTTAATAGATTAAGTAATAGGCTAGAAGCCAGTCACTCCTGGGTTTTAATCCTGGCTCTGACATCAGTTGGACTTGTAACCTGCGGGTGCAAAATTTATGCTTTTAAACACAGTTGGTGGTAAGGGTGCAGTAAGTGGAAGGTGCAGCAGCTGTTGCCCTACTCATGTTCCCATGCCCTGCCATGAGCACCACCGCCTGCAGTTCAAGTGTCAACACACACGGTACATCCCAAAACACAACCACCATGCTCCTCATCCACAGGACACCCAGATGGGACCCAAGGAGTAGGTCTGAACTTCAGACTTTCTCTTCCACCAGCCAATGTGTCCCTGTCCTGACAAGGAAAGCTCAGGTTTGAGAAGTTTAAGTCACTTAAGCTCTGCTAAGCTAAAGGGAGTTATTCCAGTCTTACAGCCTGGCTTACTACCCTTGCCTCTTCAAATCCTGCTCTTGAAAATCTTATTGTTGACATGTAAAGGGGAGCCCTTCATTCAGGCCTGGCCCCAAGACTGACAGTCCTGGGTGAAGCCCTTCAATTTCCTAGATCTGGATGTTTCTACAAGGCAATGAAGTGCCAGCTGACAAAACTGTTACTCCGACCTGTACAAGTCTATGCTGGCAGTTTGCTGGAAGTTGATAATATCTGCAAGTTGTATTTCTGGCAGAGCAAAGTCTTATGGAGTCTAGTTTCTGTGAAATAAAGAACTGTAGAAATTTTGTTTTCCATTTCCAGAAAAAAAAAAAAGTTTCTAAAAAAGTCCTAGTAAAAAAAATAATTAGAAAAATTAAATCTTTTTATTTGTATAATGTTAATCTCAGTTTTCACTTACTGAGTTAGTAGGTACAGAGTTTTTGGCAGGAGTGTGACTTTTGAAGGTGACAGCGTCCATTTAACTCAAGTTCAGTACCTCCTCTCTTGCTGTACCTGCCTGGCTTCTGTGTGTTCAGCAATCAGAATAAAAGCCAGTTGATTTTAGGTTATAATGGTCCTGCAACCTTGGAGGTGTGTTGAAAGGAAAAAAAACTCCAGCACCCTCTGCTGTCTGCACACAACCTTCGCGGGGATCCACAAGTGCTGATTCCAGACATTTACAATCTACACATGAGCTTCACACAGGCTGCAAAAACCAAGCACTGGAAGGGACTGTTCGGGGGATTCATTTTAGATGACCAGTTTGAGGTGAGATAACATCCTAAGAGCTGTCTGTCAAGTACAAAGGCAATCTAAACAATTTGCTCAGAGGTAGGCATGTTTGTAGACACCTACAGCAGACGAATCCCATCTTGATAAGCCTGTGAACTAGAAGAAATTGAAAACTTTGGCACAAGGAGTCATCTCAGCAGACGGTCTCATTAAACATTATATTCATGGATGTGCAGGCTAAATTTGGTAGAGCAGAACAAGAAAACTCCAGGTTGCAAGGAACAGCTTTCACTCCCTGGCAGCCAGGGAAAGGTTTGAAACTCCGGGGAACAGCATGACCAAGAAAAGAGAGAAGTGCAGGAATTGCTGTGCTGTGCTGGAGAAGCTACTCTTTGCTTTTAAACCTGGGCTCCAAAAACTTTGCCACCTCCTATCTTGCTCACATGTCAGCCCAAACAGTGGAATTTCAGGAGCTGTATTTTTGTTGCAATAAACTGCCTATCTCCTGTCACCAACACATGGGAAGGAGTAAGACCTGCTAAAAAAACACATTATGGACATGTGACATTCAGCTCCTGAAAAGTACTTTTAGTACCTCTAAAACTTACAGGTACCCAAGCTGACCTGAAAGCCCATGCTAAGGAGATTCATAGGAAAAACTTAGATGAATCGATGTCTTTGCATATGAGGCGCAAGGAGCACATTTCCTTCCAAAATCCATGTTTACGTCAGGGAGAAGAATCAGACACTTTCACCAGCAGATGTTTTAGTTTTTGAAGAGATGCAACTCATATCTCCTCTTGCCATTTTGGCTATTGGATGTGGGAGTGAGTGCATTTTTCCATCATCCCTGATGGAGTTTTCTCTTGAAAATTATATAGTTACCCAAAGAAAACAGAGAGGCTCTTAAATATCGACTGTCAAAAAATAAGATAATCCACTGGCCCTTCAAAAGCACATGTGAAATCACAGCTAAAGAAAACTTGTACTTTTAAAAGAATTGAACTAATATCTTTGTTTATTCCATGCATGCCAGCAGCAATTTAACTTCACAAAGCAGTAATTTCAAGGAGCTCTAGCTGCCATGATTCACCGTTGTGAATGATGTTGCCTCTCACAGCAAACCGGGAAGTGGTGTGAATAGCTTATTTTCCTGCTCCAATAAACTCTGACTAGTCATTTTACAGATTTGTCTTTGTTTCTTATTTGTCTCCGACATAAAAATAATCTGAAGAATCAAAGGAAAGGACTTGAAGGGAACGATGATCTCAAAACTTATTTACTCATCTGCATCTGTGAGGGAGCAGCCGCCCTTGCTTCCTGCCAGTCACCTGTCTGCTGCCTTTTTCCACGTCAAAGTACATTCCTACAAGACAGAGCTTTATCTTTTTGAACATTACTCAAACATAGCAGAATTTAAACACCAGATAAAACTGGAAAGCTCTGTTTTGGACAAACTCCCACCTCATTTTCTGTTTCAAAACAGAAGTGTGAAGTGAAAGAGACATCATTTTTTCCTGCAAAGTGAAAATCAGTGCATCTCAACACCCAGTTAGCACATCTGGGGTTTGACCCAACTCCTCTTTTATGTGACCCAAAAAGGCTGCCAGCGAAGCCGGCTGTGAGAGCCCAGGGTCTGGAGAAGAGCTTCATCTTCAGCTGATGTTGATCTCTGCTCTGCATGGGCGGTACTTCTGCAAATCTGCCCAGGCCTTCTCCCAGAGGTTTTGTTTTCCACAGCCCACGTGTCCAAAAACTCACATGAGGTGCTAGATATACATCACCATGAACACACTCTAAGAGCTTTGTCTTCTACATACAAGAGATTTTCAGCCTTACCTAAAAGAAATTACCATTCTTCTGCAAGTACCTATGTAGTTCTATATGTTTTCTAAAATGGTTTCCTTTTGTACCAGCTGCAAAAGGATTTCCTGGAGTAAGCCACTAACCACGATTTGCGTGAGACAACTCAGCTGCCTTTTTCTAGTAGATACTTCTGGATTGAGACTTGACTTTGTTGCTGGAGTTTACTCCCAAAGTCAACAGTGAGTGTCAGAGAGCCCAAAGTTTGCACTGGTTGAGAAAGGGCCAGCAACCTGTCCTCAAAGTGCACACATCACAGCGGGGCCCGGGAGACACAAGGTGTCCTTTGGGAAGAGCTGCTGTGTTTGCTCACTGCTGCAGCAGCAGGGCTGGTGCTACCATTCTGTTTGACAGGGCAGTAGCTTGCATCATCTTTTACACCTCTTGTTCTTCTGAACCTCTTTGCAGACAAGCTTTTAATTTAGGAAACATTAATCATACCTTTGGCATCTGTTTTATTAGCATTTACCACTTATACCTAGACAAAAGGCCATCCATCCCCCTGGCTACCCCACCACCAAGGTCAGCTGGAGGATATTTGGGGATGAAGAACATTTTTGGGGACCTTGAAATCTCCCCAGATGGCTGCCATGGATGATGAAGTTTCGTATCCTCGTTGAGCTACATCCCAGAACCAGACAAGTGCCTGTTTAACCCGAGCCTTGCTGCTGCAGCTTTCGAAGGGGAAAATTACTACAGCTCAGTCTTTTCCAACTGGAAATGATTATGGCTTTGTTGCTACCGAGGGTGCTCCTTGGCAGGCAGCCCAGGCACCACAGGTAATGGCCGCAGTGGGAGGTGCCTCAGAGACGTTGGCATTTCATGGCAGGGGAGAGAAAGGGGGAAATGCACTATCTGTGAGCCCGACACAAACAGCTCAGGGTAAACCCATTTGTCAGAGTGGCAAGTGACCTTTTCCGTTCACCTGTGATTAAGGAATGAAATTTGTTCATTAGGGCAAATAAACCAAATTAAGACGGCTGGGTGCAGGAGATTCAAGCAGCTTTTGCCATCCCACTCCTTGAACTCATCTTATTAGAGCAGTCTGGGAAGTGGAAGGAGTAACACAGGGCAGGTCAGGGCAATGCAGTGCTAAATCTGTGTCTCTCGACCCGTTGTTAATCATCTATTCTCTTTCTATAAATGAATTTGGAATGTGGAGCAAATCATACTAAAAGATTTCTCCTCCTTGCTGAATACTTCAGGAGCTTTAAGGAATTCAGCTCAGGAGCAATGCTTCATTCAGGGCTGTTGATTAGTTCCACCGTGGAGTGCACTAGACAAGACAATAAGTGGACGACAGACACAGTGATTCATAGATTACTCTGCTGAGAGTTGCAGGTGTTTTGGGATGGAATGAAAAGGAAGGAGGCTGGGTCAGTTCTCAAAACTCCTTCCTGTTAAAGGATTAGCACAGGGAACTTGGAGTTATTAAAATCACTCTCATAAAAGTAAAAGTTGGAATTTTTCCTCAAAATTACCTTTGTCCCTCCCCTCCTGCCACTTTCCTAACAGAAACAGCAAATATTTCTAGTTTAAAGTTAGTGGCAGCATCAAACTGAAAGAAAAGGAGGCTGGATCCTCACCTGGTGTAAACAGGAAGAGTTCCCGGAAAACTTTGTGCAGAAGTCCAAAACATTGTATTTAACCAAAGCCCTGAAACTTTTCTTAGTTCCCAGAGATGGCTTGTCCACTTACAGGTATATGACTGTAAGACCCTTTTCTGTTATCAGTATTAAGTATAACCACCACAGGATAAAAGGATTTCAGTGAAGCTGGAGAAAAGGAGAGAGTATTACGCACCAGGAGGAAATAACTATTAAGCACGTCCTGCTTAGCTGAAGCAGGGAGCTGCTGCTGCTGCTGTATGCATTCAACCACCCGCCCCTTTTCCAGGCATGGATGGGGAAATCAAGTGTCACCTTTTCCTAAGATAAAGCAAAAATCTACTGTATTCCCATTGCAGTCCAGAGGATCTAGTCCTGATGCTGCCCCTCCTCACCCCTCTGCCAAGCTGTCCAGAACACCGTGTTTCCGTACACAGCCCCTCGAGGAGTGGGTCGCACACATACTTTTGAATTTGGTGCTTCAAATGGGTATGTAAATCCCACATTTCACGCATCATGGGGTGTTTCAGGCTTTGGCAAGAAATGAAAGTCACCTAAGCAGCAATTGCCATAATACAGAGTGATGAGCACAATACCAAGATGTTCACAGGGCTAACCATATTACTGAAGTGTCTGGTTTGACACAGTTTTGGTACAGCAAGACACATAGTTCACATGTCAAAAACATGTTTTCAGCAACCACAATGTAAACATCCAGAAGTGCAGACTGTACCCTCCTGTTCTGCAGATGCTGTCTAAAATAGGAATTAGGAAGTATTATTAATTTAAAAACAATTTGTATATGCTGTGTATTATGAGTAAGACATTGCATTCCTCTGGGATTGTGACTTGAGGAGATTCCAAGCACGTAAAAAAAAACCTCAGTGAACTTTTGTGAAATCTCAAAAGATACACTAAACCGAGTAGATGATAAGAACACGTAACTCAATGATCCTATCTGCTTTTTTCACTTTTTGAAACATATATGAAAGAGTTTTCTTTCAATCTTTTATATTTGGAAAATTATTCATTTTTAAATCAATTTTCTGGTTCTAAGACATGCTATATGGCAGCATTCATGTTGACTGCCACATTTTTTAAAGTGCATTTTATCAAATATCTTTTACTTGCAAGTAAAACTATCTTTCTTCCTCTGTTCTTCTTTCTTTCTGACCTAATATCTTTTACTTGCAAGTAAAACTATCTTTCTTCCTCTGTTCTTCTTTCTTTCTGACCTGCAGCCACTAAAGCAAATTCAGGCTCCAAAGAGCAGCTCCCAGCCAACACACCTCTGCAGGGAACATTGTCAGCTCCCCACCACCATCCATGTTTCCCTTCCCATCTCTGGTTTACTCAGGACTGGGCTCTGGATATTAGGGGAGCAATCCTCGACTCTTGCAACCTGCTTAGCAAAACCTGCCAAGGGGTGAAGGGTGAGCTAAACCAGAAGATCTGGAAGGGGACCAAAAGCTGAAGGAGATGCTCCACCTCCAGCCAAGACCAAACCTGGCACAGCCACAGCTGCTCCACAGTCAACCCTCAACCCGGGCTACGGGGCAGCTCTTGTGTGGTGGATGGGAAGAACAAGGACATTCATTTAGCAGCTGGCCTCAGCTTTTGCACTTAGCCTGGAGGGAAAACGCATGCCTGAAAACAGCAGCCAGGAAGAGGTGGGTGGGAAGGCCTCAGCTATACCATCCACATCAAGGACACGCTCCCAGCTGGAAAAGGGCAGCACTCCCCGAGATGCCTGCCTGCTGCACCAGCCAAGGGGCAGGGTGAGAGGAGACAGTGAGGGGGTGTCCTCCAGTGTTTCACCCCAAGACCAACATGACAGCATTTCAGTGGAAGGTTAAATAAATTCTAAAAATAATCCATTAAGCATTTTGCTCTTTTTTTGGGACAGAGGGCTCTGCACTGTGCATAGCAGGATCAGCTATTACTTCTGGAAATAAAAGCACTAAAAACATTGAAAGATGTAAGATCATTCAGTGCTGAAGTTACTTCAGGCTGATCCAGGATATAAATTATTTACTGAACAGAGGGTCTATACACATCCCAAAAAAGCTGGGCAGGAGAGCATCATGAAGGTGACACCCAGTCCTGGCTGGGCATGGTATGGAAAACCAGTCCCTCACAGCATCCCACCAGACCCCAGCTTCCTCATCTGCCAAACCCTGAAAAACCCTTGTTTGTAGTTTGTCATGTCACATTAAATTGAAATCTTTCATTGCCTGGCTGGGAAAAGATAATAGAAGCAATATTTCAAGGTGATCTACCCTTCCAAACATAAACTTTAGCTAATTAATAATTAACCAACTATTTATTGGTCAGCTGATACTGGTTGAGATACGAAGTTCCATGCAATGCACCAGTGAGATCTCACACAGCCATACTTCTCTTGATTAAGCATAAGCGAAAGGATATTTCAGCTAACCCTATTAATCCGGAGGACCTTTGGGGCAGGAGCAGCATGAGCGTGTTGCAGCTCTGCATCTCAGCTGACCTCCTCCTCCTTTCTGCCACCCCCAGCTGATGGCACAGCTAACCTTGTCAAAGAGTCACTCATCACATCTTCTGAAAAAGCCATGCATACGCACTGCTCTGACTTCAGGGATGATTTCCCTCCAGATCTCGCCCACACCTCTGCCTGGGATCATGCATCCTTTCTCCAAGGTACTCCCCAGCCTGCCAACCACTAAATTTCCAACATGCCTGCAGCCCCCTTGTGGAATGAGGTTCCAAAAACTACACCAAAAAGAGGCATTGTTTAAATTTAAGAGCACAGAGAAGTTATTTTTAGCTGGCCCTGGGCAGATCTTGCAGGTGCTGCAGGCTCTGCCGCAGCAGCAGCTCCCAGCACCTTTCAGGATGTGCTGGAGACACTGGAAACCTGAGGAAAGAGTCCACTCTGTATCACAAACACCAGCAAAATGTTTGTCTTCTTTCTCTGTAATCCCTCAGCATGAGTTTCTGATCAGGGTTTTTTTGTTTGAGTTCAGCCCAGAATTGGGGATCTTGCTTCTCAGTGTCATTTCTAACCCTCTGGTCTGCTCCTCCACTCCCTGCAGGACCTGAGGCACTTTTCAGCCTGCCCCACTGTCACAGGCTCTCCAAGCATCCTTCTTATTTTCAGTGCTTCCCCACTTGTGCCTGCTAAAATAAATTGCAAGAGATATTGAGTCACTTTTAATTTCACTTTTGCTGAAAACATCTCAGCGCTTCTCAAGATGTCATATCCATCAAAATCCCGAGAGGGATGCAGGACCCAGCAAGTGGTCCAGGAGCAGAGACACAGGCTGGTAAGGCACTCAGAGAGAGAAGCACAATTAACATGGATTTCTTTCCCAGCAGACATCTCGCAGAGAATATCGAGGAGAAAGTGGGGGTGAAAAAAAAACACATACTACAGTGTTTCTAATAAACTAAGAAACTTTTTGACTTTCATGATGTACACATGGCCGTTAATTTCAATGTCATATTATGATTTTTGGCTGAGCCAACAGCATGTATGTATGGATGGAAGCAAGCAAAACAAATGCATTTTGTATTCAAATTTATACAACTCCATACATTTTTATGCTGTTTATTTGAAAATTAATTTTGGCTTAGGCCTTAGAGACAGCAAATGTTGTCAAGATTTGAGGGCTACCTGAAAAGCCTTGGGGACAGCATTACCCTTATGCATAAGAAACAGCAAAATAAAATAAAAATAAATGAATTTCCAAATACGTCATGGCTAATCCCTTGAGCTGACCTACAAATGAATTATAGAGGGTTTGCTACAGGACTGAGTAGATCTTGTGATTTCACTGAGAGATTTATCTTATTTTCCAACTTATTTTCATATCTTATTTCCTTTTCTTTTAGAATTAGACTGTAAATAAAAGAGCTAAGACCGAATGAAGCTCCTTTTCACCGCACTCATATTGGATTGATAAATTAAAATGGTGAGATGAGTTTTGTATGACCCATCCTCGAGGATTTGGGAAATTTAGCCGATGCAAAACAAGGCATTAATTTGGAGAGGCCTAGCTACTTACAATGCTTAGTATTCTGACAATGATGAATGGCATCATTCCAAGCAAATGGTAATTTCACTTTTTGTGACAGTACTTTAGAGCAAAACCGACTTTCTTCACACAAAGAATTTGCAATCCTATTGAACAGAGGCTGTACCTGAATATCAGAAATCCTTCATTGTTTAAGTATCATCTGATATTCTTGATTGGCTCCAGACTGAAGGTTGCAGTTGAATTAGGGAGAACGGAGGTTAAGTCCTAACCTTGAAAGATTTAGCAGCCATTGAAACACTGCCTTTGGGCACTTATTGGCCTGTATTTATCAAAAAACTTTTCAATTCAATGAGGGGAGGGAGAAAACACAAAACTTGTCACATTCATCAAGTGAAGCCACTGGAAAGACATCTACAGAAGAACACCCAAAAAGCATAATCTTTCAGAAGAGCTGATAGAAATGGTAATCGGATGGGATGAAGAATAATACTTCTAAAGCAGGGGTATAGAGAATATAGCTTTAAAAATCAAGGTCAGGAGAAGAGAATGTATCCTTTTCAACTTAATAAAACTTACATTTGCCTTTTGTATTGCAGAAAATATTCCAGGTACCATCTCTAATTTATTTCTGCACAAACACTTCTGAGTGAAAACAGGATTACAGACAAACTGGAAACATATTTTCTTTTAGCATACGTGCAGAAAACATAAAAGCATTGTTAGCAGATACAATTAGAAAAAAAAAAAAAACAACACAAAACAAACTCCAGGACTTCCCTATTATTTAGAAATGTGGCTCAGCCTTCAGAAACACAGAGAGCATCTTTAAAAAAAGCATCTCCCCAAGGCACACAACAGCCACCTTCTATGATTGGCAAAGAGCACTGACATTGTCTCCCAAACAGGGAACAGAAATGATGAATCATAAAAACTTGATTGCACTTCTTCCTGCCTCCTTACTAACAAGCTAATCAGAAACTGCAAAGCGAGTGTCATGTGTAAACAGATGAGTTGTGTGGGGATGCTATATTGTCCCATTTTTATCTTGCACAAACACCTCTGGCCTGAACTTTGAAGGCTTTTGGCACATTTCTCAGGTTTTGTATCAGGGGTCCTATCCAGCTGGTGAAAAAAGGGAAATAGTGAAGTGCTGCATCGCTGTGCTTGCTGGAGCTGCACGGATGCAGGTGTCTCCTTACTGACGAAGACATCAGCTAAGAGGGAAAAAAGTCTGCAAAAGGTCAGTATCTGCAGACATGAAGCCTCCAGCGAGCTCCCTAAACAGTTAAAAGAAACAGCACTTACTACCAAACATCCCCATAAATAACTGCTGTAATGAAAGTAGAGATGAAAGCATTTGTTAATTTTCCGTAGTCCAGGGAATTTGGCTATCGATGTCTATTAATCCAGGAAATATAGCATTATATTTGTCAAGAGCTTCTCAGGATGTAGGGCTGGAGGAATAACCTATGATTTGTGCTGACAACATTTTCTTCGCCACAACAGGTACCGTATTTTAGGGTTACGGCACGTTTAGCAGTCGCATTGACTAATCTGTTCAGGGCACTATTGCTGATCAGTGAGGCTTTCCTGCTCTGAAGTACCTAAAAAACAACCTTTGCCAACTAGAGCTCTCTCAAAAACATTAGCTTCATCATGTGACAGGGATAGGTCAGTGAAGACACAATGATGTGATGAAAACAGCAAGGAAGGATGAAAATGCATAGAAGCAGCCCAAAAATATGTAGTTTGGGGTGAAATCTACCATCTGTTCTTCAACACCTTGACATCAAGAAAGCAGTTATGAGGATGCCCCAGTGGGCCTAGGCATTTGTGAACATATGGTATGTTTTACCATTAACTGCAAATTTCCTTACTTTTATTGTTTTCTGTCACAAACATCATGTTTTCTTTAGTGTGGATTTGTTGTGTGAACATATTTATTACACGCTCCATGCTTTTCCCAGCCACTGCCCCTTCTCCTGGGCTTTCATGGTGTCTGAGCTGGTCCAGGCCATGCCACAGCAGTAACCCACCCTGGAGATACTGACTGCCCTGCAGGACCTCAGACACCCATTGCAGTGTTAGAAATGCTGCATCTCACCACAGATTTATTCCCTGAGTTTTGAGTTTTCCTCCATGCTGCTCAAAATCCTCTTTAAATCACCATCCATTTCTGGTGCTCCATTTCTGCTGCTCAGCACCATATCTCCCCAAGCTGACCACCATCCTGCAGATAGCCTTTCAGAAAATTTTTATGTTCTTGTCCAATTCAAACTAGACACGTCTTTGGCCACAATGAGTTCTGGCATGAGCCATGGCATGAGCCTGCATGGCCCAAGCCACATGTACAATGCTTGGTCTCCTCCCTTGTGCCACCGTAGCAACCCCAGGAAGAAAACGAGCAGCTCTAGGGAGAAGTCAGATATACTCCTGGGTAACTCAGCCTCACATAATTCCTACATGGTCCCAGCTGAGGTAAGGCCACATCCTGAAAAATGTAGTCTCCAAATGAGCCAAGGAAGGACTTTCTAGGACATGGCCCATAACTACAGAGGTGCAAACTGGATGGCAGCAGTCCATGCAGTCGTGGTGAGACTGAAAAGGTCATGCTGTCGGAGATGAAAGAAAGAGGCCTGTATAAGATCAGTATTTTTAGGTAAAATCCACATGCAAACACCTAGAAAATTAATTATACATTAGCCATAAAAAGAAGAAGTAACTTCTCACATCCAAAACAGATTCCAGAATCACCAGCAGATCTTACATCCCGTCTCAGCCATTCTCAGAGCTGCCCTTTGATATCAGTGTAAATTTGAACTGAGCAGAAGTTGAGTAAGTAGCACAGAATTTGGCCCTCTAATGTTGAGGAACCAATCTCAATTTAGACCCTATATTTCCCAAAATACATTCAAAGAGTTAGCTCTTTACTGCAGCAGGCCCCAGGAAAGGAAAGTAAACAGGTCATTATTTGTGACAATAGTGGCCTGTGTGATTTAAAAAAAAAAAAAAAAAAAAAAAAGGCTCGTTTGTGGGAAATCACCAAATTAATCACTACCCCACATAAAAGGGGTATATTCTACAATGATTTCAGTATGCTTCTATGAATTTATTTATCTTCCTGATGCCACCTGTTCTGCTGCTGGTTCTTCCACCCACATACCGAGGCATCACTGGGGGGGGTGAAGCCAGGAAAATTCCTGCAGACCATCTGCTTATTCATAACTTCCAAACCCATATTTCCATCTCAGCTTCATATCCGCCCTTATTGCAGGACATTGTGTGCTAACGACCATTATTTAATTAACAGATGAAGAAGCCCTGAAAGCCGCGCCAGCAGATTTTGAACTTGATCTTCTCTCATTTGCTGTCATGCAAGACCAGATAAATGACAAGTATTTCGAGAGTCTGCAAAGGCCCTTTAGAACAGCTGCACAGGCTTCACCCCTTCTTTGCAGCAGGTTTCTCACTTAAGAAAAAAACACGCTTCATTACATCGCCTCTTACTTGAGCTGCAAGGGTCTATTCAAGGAAGATAAGCCTCTTAGAAATGAAGTAGCGTTGAATTTAGGTTTTGAGTGACAGGAGGAAGGTTTATCCATTCAGCAGACAATACTGCTTTCTCTGCATTAATCTAGGAGGCGGACAATGATCTGTTTTTTAGGCAGCATCTCATCTCTTTTCCCACAGCAGAAGGTGATTAGGGTTCGGAAGCAGGGACTGTGAAAGAAAGGCGAGTGCTATCTCCCCAGCCCTCCTGTTTCCTGAGCGGGCAGGAGGGAAGTTCTCGGCCAAGTGCATCAATCATGGAGCTGGCGCTCAGGATGTGCCGCATGGTTGGGGGCTGACCGGGGGCTGGCAGGTGAGGGCACAGGCACCTCAGCAAGCCCCAGCCCCACTGTCCCCCCCAGATAAAGATGTGTGCTCAGCGGAGGGAGTTTCATAACCCTAAGCATCTTGGGACATGGAGGAATATCTCCCTGGTATGAGCCCAGGGTAGGTACTAAGTGTCAGAAAACACTTTTCATTAAGTGAATCCAGCCAAGGGATTGCTTATCAGTGATGAGCATTGGCATTTCTTGGCTCACCCCTCGCCCCAGCACTCTGTGCTAGCCGGCAGCTCCATCCAGGCTGTCTCCCAACACTCGAAAAGACAGTTATGCTGGTCCTGCCTTGCAGAGAGAGAAACCAAGGGACCAGGAAGTAGATCTGCCTGAGACTACAGTGGCAGAATGAAAGTTGAACCCAGAAATTTTGGATCTTCACTTCCTCCCCAGGACCTCCTGGCAGTTCACACACAACCAAAGAGATCGGGAACCAGTTCAGGGATGCCTCTCACCTCTTGTAATGATGCACAAAAATAGCTAAAAAATTTTTCTGTCTCTCATCACCTCCATTTTCCATGACCAAGGAGCAACCTGTGATTTCAGTAAACTACCCAGTGAGAAAAGCAAGCTACAGGGAGCTGTGTGAGAGCAGCAGGGCCACAACCTGCTCAGCAACACTGGCATTTCTCTCTGGTTTCCCGAGATCTGTGCCCCCAGCTGTCAGGCTGGAGGGGTTTTAAGCACTTCAGCTTTTCAAGCACACATGTATAGGCATGAACAGGCAAGACAGTGAGAGAGACAAATATGCTGAAGTGTGAATATACCACCCAAACACTCTACAGTGGATGAGACATCAAGCTTTCCCAGCAGAGTTATTAAACTACCAACACATGCATTGTCCTACATACAAAATAACATCCAGTTTCAATCAATTTGTTGAGGTAAACACTATAGCACCTAAATCTTCATAAATTAGTATTGCAAATACTGACTAACCAGTAGAAATCATGTTCCCTAACTGACACGGAACTCAGCAGAGGTTATGCCCATAGACAAGGGGTGTTACAACTCCTGGGCCACAGTAGGACTGGAACAGCCAAGACCAAGGCTCATGAGTGACCGCAGCCCCAGCTGCCCAGGGTCCTGCTTGGAACACAGTCAACAAATCCAAGTCTACATGAGCTGAGCAGATAAAGAAAATTTAAAAAATAAACTTCCTAAAAGTATTTCTGCCATTCCATGTAATACCCTGTGGACACTATTTTTAAATAAGCAATCCTCTGTAAGACAACATTTTCTACATCAGGAAGACTTTGTTACATCCCAGAGCAAAGCAGCTAAAGGGAATCCCTTTTCATTGCCAGGACACTGGAAAACTTTGAAGGGGCAGCACAGCAACTCTTGCTCCTGTTAGCGACAGCCCACGGATCAAAACCCAGCATGTTGCAGAAACAGGGTGAACCTTCCACAAATAAGGAGCGTATTGACACATTTTCTCTTCGCCCCTTTGTGCTAAGCCTGTGTAACTGCGCTTTGGTGAAAGGCTTTTTGTTATTCTTATCTCCGCGCCTCAAAATTCCTCAAAACACATCTGTCACAGCACAGCTTGAGAGCCAGTCCTGAACAACTCCGGTGTCACAGCTCTCCTATCTCCCCTCCAACCTCCCAGGTGGGAAGAAGTTTGCATAGACATTTCTTTCGCTCATCGGAGCATGGCTGGCGTGCCGAGTCAGCACCAGGCAGACCCATGTCCTCCTTTCTTTTTTTTCTTTTGCCCCTTTAAATATATAATTATATACGTATTCTTTTTATTATCTTTTTTTTTTTTTTAAGGGGACTTAATTGCTTCATTTCAGATGTTATGTTTAACCTCAGGAAATGGTACTATAGACATGGCAAACAACTTTCTGGTTGTTTCCAATCAGTACAATATTATAAAGTACAGGCAGTTAAGAATCCTATTCATTTTCTTGCCCTGTCATCTTGATCTTATTTGAATGTCTGGGGAGCAGGAGGGGCTTGCTCAGCCCCGCATTTCAGCAGTGGGGGCAGGAGCGTCTGTGCAATGTGTTAGAGACACTGAAAGTTTTCATTTTGACTCCTTAATGAGAGCGACCTTTGCCACGGGCTGATGAGTTCCATACCTGTCTTGGTGTGTTTTCTGAAAACATTTGACACTGCTCGCAGGTTTGACGGGGATATGACTAATGAAGTCTTGGTATAAAAATAATGGGCTGCAATTGCAAGTCATTTGTGTGAAACCAAACTCCTTAAAAACTTGTCTCTGCTCACTTTCTGTTTTCTAAATGAGTCAATAATATGAATCAGATGGCTTGAAGGAATAGACCCCCAAATATTTCCTCTCTCCCTTCTATAAATTAGCTGCCATTTTGTGCAATTTTTGTTGCCTCCAGGCATGGTTTAAATTGGACTGTAGTTACTAAATTGCTGGAGCTATTGCAAAATGTGTAGGCTAATACATAATACCTTGTTTTTGTTAAATGTATAGTAACAGCTCTTCTTGTGAGGTCAAGAGGCCCAAGCTGCTACTACTTACAATGCATAACAATTTTATGTAAAGTAATGGAGAGGCAGGCAGGAGCTTGTGTTTCTGCTGCAAGTTTTAAATAATCAAAGAAATGTATGTATTGTTTTCACCTTTTCTTTTTTTTTTTTTTATTTAACCTGCTGCAAGGGCAGAGGGATGCCTGTTGCAACACTTTTAGTCCCTGTCATGGGACTCAGCTGTGAGCTGGGGGAATGCAGCACTAGGAGCCTCCCAGCCACATTAAAGACCATTTTGGAGACACACCACCATGGTTCACCCTCTACCAGCAAAGTTTGAATTCTCTTTTTAGTTGAATAGATGTACTGTGAATCTAACCCCCTGCATAGTCAACTTAGAATAAATAGAACACTACAATTACATCAACAAAAATATCCTGGAAACTCACAAACTGTGCTATATTCACAGCACAACTGGATGTGCCACTGACTCTTCCAGTTTTAGCATCAGTTCTGATAATCTGTATTTTTCTTTAAGACTCAGATCATGGAACTTTGTGAACACATGACAATTTTAATTCCCTATTAGAAGCAGCAGCTTACAACATGTCAGAACACCTGAAATTCTCACCCAAGCTACCTTAGGAACTCAAAGCCTTGAAGAAAACCAAAAACAAGCTCATGTGCTTTAACTTGTATACTTCTGGGGCACCTGATTAAGGATTTTTGATTGTCAGGAAAAGGAAAACCTGTTACAATGTCTGTGAAAACTTCCATCAAAAGCTATTCTGACTGCTTTTAATCCAGCCTGCCCACTCTTTGATGACAGCAGATCCATACAGGTCCCAGCTTTCCCTAACATATATATATTCACACATAAATTATATTGAATACTCCATCCAAAAAAACCCTAATGTTCTGACAGATACAATAAAGGGAAAATAACTATAGGATGGAGGTTGTAGTCACACATTTTAGTGTGCTAGTGGAACAGGGTTCATATTGTACGGCTTTAGAGCCCACATGGACTAGAAGGGGCCACCGCTGCAGGGACTGCCAGCCACCGCTGGGAGTTTTGTTTGATGTTGAAACACACAATCAAGTTATTTTATATAAGATACTATTTTAGCCACATTTGGATAGGCAATTGAAAGGCAAAGGTCAACATTTTTCCTTCAGTTCAGGAGTATATATGCACACACCACAGAAGCACAAGCACACATTTTGCTCACGTACTTGCGTACGTATGTCCGTGAGTGTTATGGACGTGGGGAAGAAACAATCTGTACAGATTACAGACATTTCCAATTACAACCTGTGAGCAGTCTCATTATACCAAAGCTCATTTGCACTCAAAAGGTGCAAAGTTAGGAACATGTGTAAACTATTGCAGGACCAGGGCTTAAGTACACACTCAACCTTAGGCACCAGGTTTGGACACATTGCTCTTCAGCCCTAAAACAAATGCAAAGCTTTGTCCAAATAAATATAGCCAGTATACAAGAGGTTTGGTTTGGTTTTGTTTAGCAGCTCCCCTGTGACCCAACAGAAGTTATGAAATCAAATGAATGTAATAGAGCGTTCATTCCCTGCTTATTGAGGTTGCCTCACCCTTGGGCATATTTGCAAAATTTCCTTCTACATAATAAAAAATGTCACTTGGTGTGGCTTGCCGGACTGCAGCCCAGGGCTGGTCAAAGACAGAGGCTGTTCGCTCTCGAATGCCTGATGCTCCTTCAGGACAAAGGCACCTCTGGGCCCAGATACAGGTGATATTCTCCTACACAGAATCTCAATGAGGATGGTACAATGGTTTGCTGGTGGTGTTGCCCAGAGATATGGCAGTCTTTCTGTGGGAAGTTTGCTCACAGCACAAATCCAGTCTGTTAAGTGGATTCTCAGACACCCCTGGAAGAGCTGCATGCCCTATTTCATCATCTTTTTTTCTTGCCTAAACAAAGATATCTAGCATCACCAACATTTCCTTGCCTCCAGCTCTCAACAGCTGCCATCAAAGGGACGCAAAAGAAACCTTCCCACATGCAGCTTAGCAGCAACAACAAGAGACCAGAAGCCACAGAGCCCGTTTTTTGCTGTCTTCTTTCCAGGATTCACTAATAAATCCCCATTAGCCAGACTGAGTTGCTTTACTCCTGCCCTCCTGCATCCTGTATGGATAGAGCCCAGACCTGTGACAAGAGGATTCCAACAAGCAAGTGCTCCAGGACTTCACATCTGCTCACAAGCAGCACTTATCTCACCTCCAGTGCTGAAGGGAACCTGACAAATGATGAGTGCTCCTCGGCATCATGCAAAATAAACAGCAACGACAACCTCTGGCATTGATACCTCTACAGCTGCCAACTTTTGTGGGTCAGAGAACATTTTTGCTTAATTTTAGGGAAAGCACTTCCCAGCAAGTGGTCACCCAGCCTCTTGCTACAGTCCAGGGAGGCACACACACTGAGACCTCAACCCAGGTGGATGGACACACTCTGGTCTTCTCACTGTCACCTTCCAAGGGGGCTTGAGTGCCCCATCAAGCCGGATGCCAAACACTCAAACAGCTCAAGTTAGCCAAGGTGTATCTCACACTGTATAGCAACCTATAGGGAGGTTCTCTCCTCCTTGCCTCTTTCAAAACCTCTCATATTTTCCTTTAAAATGCATGGTATCAGCTATGGCACAGAGGGTCCTTGGCCAAATTGTCCAGCTCACTGTGGGATTTTCTACTTTCTGAATTCTGTTTTTGCTGGCTCAGGCTCACTTATAGGTAACTCTGCACATATTTTTGTCCTCCTTGTGAACTGCAGTGCACACTGTAGCTAAGCCTAATTTGCAGTTTGGGTACAAATGGGCAATTAGACATTCACTCCTTCCAACATCTCTGCCAGCAGTTTAAAGCTGGTACAGAATTACTAGTTTAAAATTGCACCTTACATCTTGACACCAGCTCTGAAAATGCTGGTCCTGGGACATTGGACATTACATAAACATATGCACAGCCAGGAAGAAAATGGTGCAAGCCAGCCAGGATTCTTTTTAATATATCACCTTAATTCAAGGGGGCCATTATATGTAGTGCTCAGGACAGGAAAAGGAAGACTTGTACCCACTTGGGGGGGGCAGGTTATGGTTTAGCCACCAACTTTCCTTTTTGCTCACACAAGGGCTAATTCATAGGTTAAGTGGAGGATTATAGATGATAGAAATGCAGCAGCCCCTTTCCTTTCCTCCCCATGCTTTTCATGTAAAGAGAAAGAAGGCTTCTCTCATCCCTTCTGCAAAAGTGTCGACACATTTCCATAGCACTGTGAGAGGACCTGCCATTTCTGTCACTCCTCTACCCTTGTCCTTTTGTCCCCCTAGCATCTTATTTCAGCTTGGAGAAGAATAATTCATGGCTTTGGAAGATAAGACCAGATTTCCTAGGAAATACCTCTGTAAGAAAAGCCTGGACTGTAACCAGGCCTGGGATGATGTGAGCCTAGTCCTCATTTTCACTGATTTGTGACAGTTTTGCCAACAACTTTCAGAGAAATAAAATCAGGCTTTTGGAAGTTATCTCTTTCAAAGCAACATCTTGCTTAGCACAACAGCACCCACAAAGTCACCAGGCACATTTGAATGTGTGTTGTCAGTGGGAACAAGATGACAGCGAGGAAATTCAAGCAGTGGCCTGCCTTCTGGTACCCAGCTGAACTTCTCCATCAGAATAACTGATTGTCTTTGCCTGGCAAAACTGTAACTAAATAACGAGTAAATGCTTTGAGAAATTAAACAAATTGTTACAAATTAAGGGCTGCAAAGACTCTCGTTGAAAACAAATGTGTACAGGAACAGACAGCCCCGTTGGGCTGCTGCTGACACAAAGTTTCTGACTGCAGCAAAATTGCAACCATGGGTTTGCTTCAAAGAAACCTGTGTAGCCTTTTGTTGCCCTGAAAACATTGCAAAAGTTACAGGCAGATCCCGAATGCCTTTGTGCCTACCTTGTATCTCAGGGACAATGTGTGCACACTGCAGAGTGCAGAATTTTTCATAGTAAGTGATCATATGCTCTTAAGCACAACAGTCAACAAAGCTCGGATATAAAACTCAAGTTAACTTTTTTGCTGGCATGAAAATTAAGGCTTCCCCTAGCCTTCCAGTAGCATAAATGCTTTGCTTTGATAATTCTCCCTTTTCTTTCTTTCAATTTTGTTTGTTTTAAATAAATACTTGGAATTTTAGCACATGATCTGTGAGTTGCCTTTTTTTCTCTTGAGTCCTCCTGGTTAAAACCTTGACTTCTTTTTGAGTGCACAACAGAGATATTTGCTGGGTTCCCAGAGGGGGAGAGGAAATGGAGAAAAAAGTTAATTTGAAAAATATATTTTTTTGTGGGGGATAAATGCACATTCCATGCTTGTTCTGGTTAAGATAAATGGGAATCCTACATAAAAGAAGCTCTTTGGGTTTTGAAGAGTGAAGTAGAGAACCAAAAAATGTCCTTTCATGGAAAAAGAAAAAAAGTTTAGGATCATCTATACATGTTTTCTCATGTATTTTCTATGGAAACATAGCCAGAGCTCAGAGTTTCCACCTTAGGTACATTTTCCCTAGTTAATTAAACCCTCTTTCCCCACATGACAAATGGGCCCTTCTCAGGAAAGGGCATGATTACAGGCCTGGATGAAGTCAAAGAGGGCATTCTTAGTGATTAGACATGAAATACAGACTTTGAAAACATTGGGATTTTGAATGTAGAGAGGGAATAACTTACTGCATCCTCAGGGTAAAAATAATTTATGCATCCTTTGCCTAAGTGAGTTTTCTCTATCTGTTTATTTTGGGTTTAAAAAATCTATTTATCTGGTTGGGTATACTTTTAAAATGTACTTCCCACGGCCCCCCTCTTCTGTATAGTGCTCACATTTCCCAAGCCAAATTCATTAGAAATATTGCCTCAATGATATGTGAGCTTTCAAACATCGAAGCTTGAGGAGAAAGTATGGACACCATGGGCTGAGCTTGGGTGTGGTGTCTCTGACTATCCCAAAAGTACCATTGCAAACTGCCAATGTGCAGGATACAAAAATCATTAATTATGAGAGAGGGATCTTAAAATCATGAGATATTTTATATTTAATAAGATACTGGGCTTGGTTCTCCAGAAAGTGTTTTTAAGCCCTGCTTTTCTAAAAGTAATGCTAGAAACTCATTGTATCTTAAATTAAAATTGGGGTTGTCCCAGTTGCTTTCCCCATGAAGGTTTGGGCAGGGAGGTGCCACCAGCTGAAGCTCACAGCCTACAGGAAAATTTGTCAGGTTTCTTTCTTTCATTAGAGAGGCACATTGAGCATCAGGGAAACAACAAGTATCAGGCTGAGGAACTGGGGCAAACACAGGGCGGAGAGAGGGACTGAACATATTAGAGAGGGATTGAATATACTGAACTCGTCCTGCATCCTAGAGATGCATTATTCACCTGGGGTTTAAGGGGGGGGGGGGAAATCCAGGTTTACCATACAACACCTGAGAATACAGAGTAGAATTTTGCACCACGGAAACACGAAGTATTCTGGCTCAATCCCAGTTTCTGTACTTATCTGAAGTGGTTTCCAGCATGTGGCCAGCAGCACGCCCCACCATCTGAAGCACACACACTGTCCCATTACACTACACGGCCTTTCCAAGAGCCCCCTCCACCTCTCTCTTGATGGTCAGTTGATTTTTTCAGAGGGAAAAACAGTCCTGCTTACTTCTCACTCCAACTTGTCCCCAAACAGCCTTGTTTGCACCTCTCCCTGCAGTGACAAGGGCTCCTTGGATCTGACCCACCCCTAGCAGAGGTACTGAGGGGGATGTTAACTGCTTTGTTCTGGTGATTACTGCTCACCAAGTATTAGGAACAGGAAAAAGTACCCTAAAGCCAAGCCTAAAACCAGCAATAAGCCCAACATCTATTCACAGTTCTTTTCTGCTATACTTTAGGGACTGTAAAATACACCAGCAAACCCAGCCCCCCTTCCCACAGCCCTTCCTCACATGGCAGCAGGACTACTTGCATGAGTTGGTAACGACTTACACAGCCAGAGAGCTGCAGGATCGGGCCCTTAATTGCTTAAAAATACACTACCCACCAATAGTTACCTAATTTAGCAGAATATATTACCTCTCTGCTTCATAAATCTTAATTAAAGCTGTTAGTTTCCCTATTATACGATCAAGAAATGCCCCATTAAAGTTAAGCAGTTTCTCCAAGTAATTATATACATTATGTGGTGTGAGTATAAAGATGCATATAGCATTCCACTTCTAATTATTTTGCATACCCTGAAAAGCACTATCTATTAAATAAAAAACTTGCAGAATTTCATTAATGCAGGATTTTTTAATCTCCCAAAAGTCAAAGCTGTCCCACAGGAGTGTATATACTCACTTCTGGCTCCTTATAATATAATTTAATGCTCACAAACACAACTAAAGTATTTAAGCATTTACAGAGGTTGTCATAAGTGTTTTTCTTATTTTTGATCAAATTCAAGTCTACACTTAATACAGTTAACTGTAGTTATTTAATTTCAAAACTCAAGAATCCAACCTCAAAAATTTATAACAATATAAATTTAGTTACATTGATATAGGATATGTATACTACTGGGAAACCATTTTTCAGTAGAAGTGTAGAACTGTAAGATCTAAAAGGAGTTATTTTTTAAAGTAAACATTATTTCAAATAAACCTTGTCAGATTTCAAATAATATTTTCCTATTCATCTGCAAAATGATTCCATAATTTTAGTGGTATATTTCAAACCAGTGCTAAGTGCTACCAAAATCTAAATATATTTTAATTATGTTTTCTCTTTTGATGAGAATTTCCTATAAATACAGAACAAATATTAAACTGAGAGATTGCAAATATCTTAAATTTATTATTACCAAAGCATTTATTTTCCTAGTAACTAGGGCAAGAGAATGAAGTTTGGAAAATTATTCTTAGTTCCCCTAAGACACTGAATTTATTGCCTGACCACATTAACAATTAAAAGGTATATGCAAGATGTTAGATGTTAAAATATAATGGAAGGAGCTTAACATCTGCTCATATAAGGCAAAGAACCAACTCCTGCCCTTAAAAGTAACCTCATCAGGCTTGCAAGAATGTAATATTTTACTTTTAAGCAAAATACTATTCTCCAAAAAAACTGCAGAGAGTCGATCAGACACATAAAAAAAAAGAAGGAAAAAGAAAAGCATGGAGAGCAGCAGCCCCAACTGATGCTGATAATCTTTGATCTAATACAGTTTCATATCATCCCTCAGAACTGACAGTACATTATTAATTGAAACACTGGGGCCAAACTGTGTCCTCTCCTGTAGTAAGCATAATATAATTATATTATAGGCAGAAATACTATTTCCACCTCTGCCCCTGAAAAAGTAATCTACAAACTGGCTTAAAAATGTGTGAAACCAAATAGTGCACCACCACTCTATTAACGGTATCGGTGCTTGGGGTCCATAAATCATGATGCATATTCTGAAGAAACAGATAAATTAAAACATCAAACGTCATTTTTATATAATGGATTATGAAAGCATCTTGGATAACTTGGTTTTAAATTGCCTGGCTGGGGGGGGGTTTCATAATCTTTTTCTTTTTTTTTCCTGTTTTTAATTTTTGCACAGATGTAGCTGTATAAATAGCAGTATTTCCTGGAATCCCTGAAACGTCAAACCAAACATATTTTCCAATATTAAAGGATTGCATTCCATTATATCATTACCACTTAGAATAGGCTATAAATTCATTGACTGAAGAGTTTAATAGCAATGCCTGCACTTTTATATGCCATACTTTCACTAATAGAAAATCGGCCTCTTCTGAAACATTAGCATGTTACCCTTTCTAGTAAAGCATATCAAATCACACTGGTGAAAAAGTTGCCAAGTCAAATGGAAGTTTGGTGCCAGTTTTCTTCCTTTTTTTTTTCTTACTTTCTTTTTCTCAAGAGGCAGAGAAGGGAAGAGAGAGAAAGAGAGAGAGAGACATAGAGAGAGAGGGGATTAAATTTCTTACTAAACTTGTGGCAGTGAACATAAAATATAATAATACTCCTCAAACATTCCTATCATGATTTTGCTTCTAGCACTTAAATGAGCTGAAGACTGAAGGAGTTAATGCTTTAAAATGTGCAATAATTCAGAGAGATAATTCAGAGGTTACACGATTTGCAATATACTTTTTTTCCTTTGCAAGACAGACTCCAGAGCAGACAGATCAACTTTTCAAAAAGAAGGGGCGGGGACATGGGGGGAATAGGGGACTCTACAACCATTCAAACTAAATGCCTGAGCAGAGGGCAAAGGGATATGGAAACTGAGAAGATAGACTTCCAAGTCCTTTCCTGAAAGTGCTTGGATTTTGAGGAGAGTCCAACATAGCCTGACAAAAGTGTCTTTGTGCGGCGACACTGGGGAGAAGGGAGGAGAGCTCGGGAAACCTAATGAAAACAGGCCAAGCCTCGTACATTAGACCCCATGGAGAACTTTGAATCATATGAGCTTCAGACAAGCTCCGAGTATGTAATGCCAAATTAAAGACCACCAAATATGGGCAGCTGTGGAGCTGCCCCGGGGCAGATGTGCTAGTGGTACCACGGGCCAGTGCATCACTCTGTGTTTCCTTCTGTCTCTCACAATGTCCCCTGCAGAGAGCTGAGCACCCTGGTTCAGCACACTGTGCCTTCCTGCAGGGACTTGTGGCTCATTTAGCCACTAAGGAAAATAAAACATATCTTTTAAAACCTTTTCCTGCAATCTGGTTGAATGTAGCAGTGTTAATGTGCTAGCGATGAGGGTGCCGAATTGCAGCTCCCATTGCAATGTCCTGGTGTGGGGCTGAGATGTCACCTCCTGACCTGCCCCACACCCAGCCCACCTGGCTTTCCAGCATCATTCCTTCTTTATGTTTTGTGATGGTGTATTTCTTCTCCAATTTGAAGAAAAATCCAGCCTCATGCTACTACTCATGGGACCTGTTAGCAAGGTGCAATCTTTCCAGCTCTTTCCCACCCAAAACATGTACCTTACGATCCAAGCAGCAAGGCAAGAACAAGCCAACCAATTGGAACTCCCTTGTGCCCACCCACCAGGATGCTTCAGCATCCAGGTGTTTGCCACGTGCCTCCCACCACTCTTGTCCTTCCCCACCGGTAACATCACAGCACAGCATTTCCATCTTTCAAATAGACAGGGGGTGCTTTGCACAGCACCTGGTGCTGAACCTCTCTGTCTGCCCTCCCTGGGTTCCCCACAGAATCCTTTCTGTTCGCTCCACTAAGGTGAAAAACATCCCGATTCCACTAGTTATTCTTTCACTGCCACCCACTCCCACCAGGGAGATGCTGCTGAGGTCTCCATGACCCTGCATGGAGGAGATGGTACAAGACAACATGTCCGAGCTGCACTGAACTCATGTGGTCATGTTAATAACATCACAGTGACAATGGTCCTGTTTTCATGCAAATCAGCAGAAAAGGCTGCAATGAATTTGAGTGAGAGCAGAGGAAGGCCTTGCATGTGCTTTCCCCTTTGAGAGCTGATGCTCCTCAGCTCCTTCCCATTTTCTCCAACCTCTGTTTCCACCACCCATGAAGCAGGGACAGGCAAGCAGAGGCAGCCATCCTCACCACCCCATGCTGCAACAAGGGACAGGTAGCTTCCCGTCCCAAATTATTTAGTTCCATGCACAGATGAGTGAGTTTTGCCCAAAAACACTGGGGAAATATAATTTTAAATAATCCAAGCACTCTCTACAGGAGAGCTTCTGGATGAAGGGAATGAGCTTTAGCCCCAGAAGTGCTGCTTGAAACTCTTCATTTCAGAACTTATAAATAAATTAATTAAAAAATTAATAAATTAATAATTCCCCATTATAAGAGCAAGGCAACACAGAGATACCATCTTGCCCAGCAGTGAGGCAGGGTGAGAGCCAGCAGAAAAGAAGCCAAAACAGAAGAAGCTGCTGTGCAGGTGTGGGGATCAAGGGGACCATTTGTCCCTCTCTGTTACTGCCATGATTTTCCTGGCATTTGACACCAGGCCAATTTCTTGACTGGTGTCAACTGGCACAACTGCTTTAGTGGTTAACAAAGCTAAATAAATGTATTTGCAGGAGAGCACAGGATTTCAATCCCAAAAGTTTGTAGGAATAATGTAGAAGTGGCTGGTTTGGGTTAAAGAAAAAGGAGGGACAAAAAACAAACCCAAAAGCAACATTTTGGTGTAGCTGGAAAAGCCCAGCCACTTTTTAACTCTGAATAACAAACATGAAAAGAAAATCCCCTATATTTAAAGTAACACTTGGGAAAATGGCCACTAAATTTCCTCAGCAGCGACCAAGCCAACTTCTCTCAATCATCTCCAGTGTAAAGCAGCACCAACAGTGGTGAGGTCTCACTTATGCTAGCAACCTCCAACCTCCGTTGGTACGTAGCGGAAAGCCCAGGCAACCTCCAGCTTTGGTAGGATTGCCCTGGATTTGCACCATTGTCGCTAGGGGAAAGATTTGGCCCAATAATTCCTTAAAAACACAAGGTGGTTGGGTTTTTCTCCACACACACACTGACTGTGAAACTTCAGTAAAATAGGTGGCATTTTACAGATGTAGATCACTACGGGCTTTGGCACTTTGTTTTCTGCTAGGTATTTGCTCATTTTGTGTATCTCTGGCAAAAGATTCCCTTTCATTTATACAACAGCAAGCACATGGGATGCTCCTCTGATCCCCACCTGTGGAAAGTGGACCCACACTGTCAAAAATCTTTGAATTTTCCAAAGTCTTATAAGAACAAACTTTTGATGTTTTTATTATTATTATTGTTGTTGTTGTTGTCGTTATTCAGTTTCTTTCCTTTTCTTTGCCTCTTCCTCTGTTGCCTGTCCACCCTCCTTCTTTCTCCTCCTTGTTCCTCTTGTTCTCCCATCATTGTCCGTGTTTCCTTCCCAGTCTTCCATCTGTGGCACCACCATACTTAAATGGTTCAACACACCCACACCTGAGCCACTCCTCTTCACCTTCAGCATGTGGCTAGTTTGATATATAGATCTATATACAGCAAGAGGATTTGTATCTATTGGTTTTAAGACAATTTAAAGTGTGCTTTCAAGGTACTGCATCATGACAGCCCTGCTGGACCCTTCTTCATCCCATCAAAGTTGATGGGACAGTTCAAGTCAACATCAGGATCCAAAACAGCCTTTCTTGAATAATAAGCCAGAGCCTTGCTTCCACATTGCTTTGAGTACTCCTTTTCAAGTAATCAAATTTACAGTCAGTCTAGTTCAAACAGGCACATTTGACTGATAATAGTTACCATACTTACCTGGCCACCATAGCATATTGAGTTTACTCATCATACATGATTTTTTTTCATGGATGGTCCAGTTCCAAATTTTACAGGGGGCTGCTTTCACTCAAGAGGTAGTCATAGATATGGCAAGGAAACTTTTCAATGTTATTTGTGTAAAGCAACAGAAAAAATAATGAAAGTAATCTTAATTCTCTTTGAACACTGATAGACTAGTTTGAAGATGAAATCAGGCTAACTGTTCTGATGCCTGTGACAGTCTATACGCTTGGCATTTTATAAAGAAAATTTTATCACTAGATGCACTAACAGTATATACCTAAAACTTCCCTCTCTGCTATCTAAAGTTAAAATAAATATTGAAGAGCACTGAATTAAAATAATAATAATAATAATAATAATAATAATAATAATAATAATAATAATAATAATAATAATAATACCACCAGACTGCTGTGCAGCAGCGTGGATTTGTCTCAGAAGTTAGTTAATAGTTCAAGGGTATCTGAATCCCGCATTTTGACTTGACTCTTTTGCTACAATCTATAGGAAGGTTTTTTCCATCCATAACACAAGGTCCATTCATTTCCACTGCTGTTTACTAAAGACTGGACATACCTTGGGGCTAAACAAAAAGCAAAGACAATGGTGCCTTCAGCTTTGCAGGTGAGCCATGGGAGTGGGACCCCTTTGCCTGCACACCTAGCACCACAGGGGCTTTCCGGCATTGTTATTAAATCAATACAAAACACCAACAGAGAGCGTGCATCTCATTTTTTAAAGCTGTGTGTTTCCCAAGCTGCTTATTCAATCATTTTAACAATTTCAAAAACCACGACTCTCACCACACGTGTCCGTTTGGTGAGAACCATAGGTGACGTGTGATCAAAGTTAGCCTACACCTAATCAGTGCTCAAGAAATAATCAAGCATCTTTTTTTTAAGACGTGTTCAATTCAGCAAAGGGCAAAGACTATTAGTCTTTTCCTTATTTACTACAGTATGGGTGAAATTCGCGTTATTTCCATTAATATCATTCCCGCCATATCAATTATTATAAGGTGCACTCAATAACTCGGCTATGTTATACCTCAAGCAAAGTATCTTTCAGTGCAGTTTCTCAAGCAAACAAGATTTACATCCTAATGCAAGATACACAGCTCTATCAAACTAATGCCATATGTCTCTCTTTTCAGTCATCGCCTCAGTGACATAATCCGCCGGTTAGATTCAATGTGGAAAAGAATGTCAGAAACTCTGGAAAGGAAAACAAGCACCAAAACAGCAAGTTGGATGGGATTGATTAAAGCACCACTTCTAAGTGTGTTGAAACAACAAATTTTTCCCTACCGTGGCAGAAGAAAACTGTCACAGCATATTTAGTCATAAATTGTCCTATCGATACACGGGAAGGAGGAATCTCATGTGGCGAGACTTGGTTCTGTATTGAACACTCCCAGTCTGCACCCATCAGGCAACACAAACCAGCAGCAGTGTGTATCTATAAAACAGCATCTCTGCTTTCCCTTGATACAAAATTCCTGAACACCTGGATGCTACCATGTTATGAAATAAATGCTTGTCGAATAAAAATTTACAGTCCCCCAAATGCACTAAATTTGTTTAAACACTTTTTCAAAGCAAGGGCCTTTTTTTTTTTTTTTTTAGGGGTTTGTTGGGGTTTTTTCCCTTTTTAAGTGGTGAGCTGTATTTTATAATGGAGCTCCAGCTCTCCAGCGAGCTTCCATTCTTCCAGCCCTGACAGACTGTTTGTCAGCTAAACTCCCCTTGTCATGTATCCCCACCACTGCCAACTCATGCACGGAGACCTTCACTTTTACTGCTACCACTTGCACCCTGCGCAACCTTTGTCATTGATCACTGATCCAACTCAGTGCCCACATGTTCTTCAAGTGCCTACACAAGTAATGAGGTACTTGTGGTGTAAAATTAAACTGTCAACTGTCAGCGATTGATAACCACAGCGAGAGCTGACCTAGAACACCTGCACCCGTGGCCAAGACAGGTGTGACACGTTTGATCGCTGAGCCCTACTAGTCAGCATGACCCGATGGTGTCCCTCCATGGATTTCGCCCCTGACAGAAATGCTGTATTTCAGCCCTGGGTTTCCAATGCCAGGGTGGGAGCAGCCCCCTGACCAGTCACCCCAGACCTTCTCTTCCATCTTCTCCATTGTGGTGGCTGTAATGTGAGCAACACCAGACTTTGGTGGCATCAGATATCTATGGCTGTGAAGCACCTTTCTACCCCCTATCTAGCTGATCCCCCCTCCAACTCCTCTTCATCCCCAGCTTGGCAACAGCCCCCATGTTTATTAGCATTGTCATCCCCTTTATCAGGGTTTTTGTGAGCACCCCAGGGCTCAGTCAGGGTCTTCATTCCCATATGCTTATTGATTTAGGAACAATGCTGAGTAGCATTTAGAGCTATTTTTGTAGCATAAAGCCTCTGGTTCTGCTTCTATGTTACACGGCATGGCAGGGGGGCAGAGTTGGATTTTGCTTTGGCATCATTGAAGTAAACTCAGTCTGACACTGTTGGGAGCACTGAATAACAAATCTACATTCCCACTCTTCGTCCATTCCATCACCATCATGGAGAAACACATCACTCCTCACCCAGCTGTAATTAGTTTTAGCTGTGATTACTACACAACGTTTAGCTTTCTGTTCATATTTTAATATTCTTATTATTATTTTAGAACGATTGATTTTCACTGTAAGCAAAAAGGAGCTTTTAAGTCACACACTGTCTTTTAAAAACCCCTGAAACACATCAGAAAAATAATGGCAGGAAGGTTTCTCCCCTCCCCTCCAACAGTTGCACTATATTAAGTTCATGTGATGAGAAGATAAAAATCTATTAACTTGCTGCTGACCTTATCGACACAAGGATCTCTGCAGACATTACAGGAACCATATCTCTTCTGACTTTTACATCCAGAACCTCATGCACCAGTGTCCCAAACCAAATATAAAATCTTCATGATGAGTGAAACAGTGACATATACTCCAGCTCTGGTCCTGCTGGCTGGCAGGAGACACGGGGTCCTCCGGGGCCTGGGACCAGCCTCTACTTTCAATTTGACTTCAGGGGCAGTTTTTTTCACCATATGCTGCTGGGGGCTCTAAATCTAAACAGTTTCTGTAGGACCATATGCTACAAAGCAAATGTGCTGGATACAGAAAGGCTTTCTGCTCCCCCATATCACTATGATGTATTGCAAACATAATTAAAGGTGAGTAACGCTGGCACTCCTGTTTGGGTTAATCATTCCTTTTTGCAACTGAAGCTGGTATGAAACAAAACAATTTTCAAATTAGACCAAAAGTCCAGCTAAATACACATTGCTCACATTCACCTCCCTCATTTCCACATATGTACCAGGCCCCTCCCATGCACAGACAGTACCTCTGGAAAGGCAAAGGATTTAGGGTTTTTTTTATCATTGTTATTATTAATAACAATAAATAAGAGCTCTTTTTGGCAGAGCAAGGACTCACGTCTGTCTCCCATGCTTCTCCAATGTCAGCAATCAGCAAGACTGAGAACCATCACAAGCACCACTGCTCTCCAGGTGCTGGAAGGTAGGGGCCAGGCAATCACATGGTGGTCTCCAAAAGGCAGCAAAGGGCTTGCTGGCAGGTGCCACTGGGAAGAAAGCAGCAGCAGCACTTGCTGCCCACCAGCTCTTCCTGCCAGGAGGCAGTGGGTTCCTGTGCTGTCAGAAATAAACTTGTGCAGGAGGCCAGCATGGCTGTACTCCAAACAGCCCACTATTGGATTACATCAAATTAAGCTGGAGTGTTGTAACACCACCAATAAGCACCCATGCAGTTTGCTAGTGTCACTGACACCTAAGTTCCAGGGGAATTCACTGAGTAGTGAATCTTTCTTGGACTGGGCCATCTCTCAGGGTAATTCAGCCATCAGCTCAGGAGGTAGGGTGTTGTGGACCCCCATCAAACACAAGAGGCAGGGCTCCTCATCAGCAAACCACACTATCTCCCAGCCCATATACATGGCCAACACTCCACCCAGCTCCTCCACACTTTGAATAAAAGATAAACTCTGATGTTAACAAGGGACGAAATAGCCAAGTATTTTTAGAAGCTTGCTAGAACTCAAGCTAGCTGCTCTTCAAGCTACACACATGGGCGAGCCCACAGAGATGTTTCCTAGTGATGTTATGAGTTAGTGTGTACAGTTATCACCTTCTCACCAGCGAGTTTTTTTGTGGCAAAGATGGGAGAGTTTGCTGGGATATCCCATGACTCATGTCTCCCACCCTGTTCTGGCTGTCCACCACAGGAGATGGGACACACTGGACCAGAGAGACCCATGATCTGACCCAGTACATCTGGTTTTATATTTGGGAGCATGTTCACGTAATTTTCTAGCAGTACCTGGAAAATCCTCAAGCGTGCTATTAATTTGAAAGGCCAGCATCCCTCCAAAGCTCCTGGCATGCCAACACAAACCGCTTGAGGAGCTCCAAGTTGGAGCAGTGCCCATGCCCCATCCCTCCCCATGGCTGCAACCCCTCGCACACATTTCACTCCAGAGAGCTCAAAGGAGCTCGTGGTTAGGACGAGGACTGGCCAAACCACGTGCTGTGTCCCCGTTTCAGCCCCCCCACATTCCTCTGGAATCTCTAGGAAAATGGTCTAATTTCTGTGCACCCCAGTTCACTCTTATTTTACAAGAGCTAGTAGCAACACCCATCCCACAGAGGTGTTGCGAAGTGAGTTGCAGTGGTTAAACATGCCTGAGTCACATTCATATGAGTAATAAAAATACATTACAAATGCCTAACAATAAAGAAATAACATGGCTCAAGCCACTGCTGGTTGTGGTTGTGGTTTTGTGAAACAAAAAATCTTACTGATGGGGAAAATTGCTGATGATTTGCTTCACAGAAAGAAAAAATAAACAAGTACAATATAACATGGAAAAAAGTTACAGTTTAATCAATGACGCTCTTTATATTAGCGACCGATGCAGCCTGAAATATCTGGATGCCAATTCAAATGTTTTCAGGGCTCAGAGATGTAACTTAGAGCTCTGCATGCTGACCACAGCCAAGCTGATGGCAGGATTGCAAACAGCTTCTGTTCATCATCCAGTCCAGGCACTACCATCTGATACTGAAACTGCAGACTCATTGTGTTTGCAAGCAAACCTTCGTATTTTTATTGCATATACAGCCTTTCTGTTGCTTTACTGCAAACAGGTTCTTCTATTTGTATGCTAAAAGGAGTGCAGATACGTTGCTTCTCACCAATGCTCCCAGTGAGACACACCAACTTTGGAGACTGCAAACCAACCCAAGGAGAGATCAGTATGTAAAGTATGTCTGAAGCACCACATATAGCCCACTCCAGCATGCGCCATAGAGGAGAAATTAATGATACGTGGAAAGCTCATTCCAGATGATCACAGTGACTAAAACTCTTGGACCTAGAGCTTCTTGCCCCCCTGCTCCCCCTACATCCAGATAGAATCCCTCTTGTTTTTATTCTAATCACAGAGCTGACTGGAAAACCAGAACTTCCCCAACCACCCAAGTGGAAGAAAAAGAGCTGATTTCAGAGCAATAAGGATAAATAGTCCAGATTATTTACCTCCCATCTTGACATTTTGAAATCAAAAACAGCGCACACCTTCTGGCACCAAACAGAGATATGTAAAAGTAAAAATCAAACAGCTAAACTCTTGGGTATTCCTTGGGACAAAAAAAAAGTAAGTAAGAAGTGACATCAAAGATTGGTTGTTTACACATTGAGGGACCTGTCTGCCTGTCTCTTCACATTGATTTTTATGGTACAAAAATATTATTTCAGTGACAAGGATGTAAACCTTATTCAAAACAGGATTTAAACCATATCCTGCAAATGAGGCATCTCTTCAGATAGCCTGCCTGCACTTACAGCATACCGAAGGCATGCTGATTTTCATCCGCGGTGTTGTTAAGAGGGTCACAATATCAGGAAGCAGGAGAAGGCTCATCAAAGCCTCATTGCTCGCCTTCACCGCTCATCAGCTAGACAGTACCTTGTTTTTTAAAGCCAAGCGGAAATGCATCTCCAGTGACCCATTGTTAGAAACTTCCTTTTGTCTTTAAGTTTGCTGGAAGGAGTATGGGGGCCCCTTTTAACTCTTTTCCAATAGGTAATTTCCCTTAATTAGGGCTCTCATTACAAGTGAGAATTTATCAGACGTGATTAAAGAAGCATCTTGTCTCTTTCCTATAGCCTCAAAAGGGGCATATTTTGATCTCTCAGCGTGTCTTGCAAACACAGATAAGCTGGGAGATCACAGCAGAAATTTGGCCTGCTCAGAAAGTTCATGTTTGGATCTCGGCATCCTCAGAGCTTCCCTCTGAATTGCAGGGTGTCAAAGCCATCACCACTGGGGAGTGGTGGGGCTCCAGAGAAGGCAGGAAGCCAGGCAGATGCGACCACAGAGCTGAGCTCCAGGCAGCCACAGTTCCTTAAAAACCTTGTGTGCACTGTGCAAATCACTTTCCTGCATGTCCCTGGACTTGTCTTTTAGAGCATCCATTTCAGACAAATGATGTCCTCACTATGAAAGGGTAACTGCTACTCATGCCCATGGGATTTTCATTAAATAACTGAATAGAGCCCTTTAGGAGCACCCTTCAATGCATTTTTCCTCTGCTGAAAGTACAAGAGCTCTGCTGCAGAGCTTGCTGAACCCAAGTCCTGCACACGCATAATGCATTTATCCTACTGGTGCATCCCTCTGCAATCAGTACCCTAAATATTGGCTCTGTTCCCTGATGCCTTCCCCTTAGGGTCTGATCCAGCTTGCTTTGACAACAGGGGAAAATCTCCCTTTGACTTCAGAGGCAGCTGGACTGGGCTGGTATGTCAAAAATGTACTTGTGCTATCAGGAATATTGTTTAGTTTTAATAAGCATGACTGATAAACTCAGGGGTAAATGTACTATTTTATAGAGTAACTGTAGAGAAGCAAGATTTTAATAGCAAGAATATTAATTTGCACCAAAAAGAAAGAACCCTTTCCCACCTGCAACTTAAGGTATGCGCTTACTCTCATTAATGATCTAGTATTTACACTCCCATTGAGCACAGAGTGAGCATTAATCTGACAATCAAGAAGCAATGAGGAATTTTCCAAACATTAAAAATATTCATAATCTGTGAATCACCTACAATCCCAGGTTTCACAAGCATTCATCTCCATATGTGTCATCCATGAACATTCGTCCCCCCTTCCCCTCACACAAACATGTATTCCATTCAACCACAGATACAATCAGGCTTTAATTTTATTTTTCTCACATAATGTTAATCAAGAGCTAAAAAGATAATTTCCTTCTACCACAAAGCAATTCCACTGTGGTGGAACAAACTGTTATCTTAAGTTTCACAGAGCAATTGTTCAATAATTCCTGTTTGTGGCTCTTTTCCAAATCCTTGAGAATAGCTAAGGCTGCCAACCCTTCTTTAAAAAACAAAACAAAACAAAACAAAAAAAAAAAAACCCACAACAGAAGCTGAATAGGACTTGCTGTCACTCAGGGGTGCAGCAGTTGCAGGCTCGGCCATTTCTCAGAACAAACTCCAGTCCTGAGACTCCGATATGCAGAAATGCACTGTCTGTTTGAAGACAATTGCCTGGAAAGATATAAGCTCCCAGACCATAAATTTGTCACAGTGGTGGCCCTCTGAGATGGTGTTATCTTGGCTTGGTGGATTGAGTGAATTAGAATCTCCAGGAAGAAAAAAATATGAAGGATACTTGGTGTTTCTTTAGTGTTTTTTACATGCAAACCACAGGATGAGCTTTAAGCAATCAATGTTTATTAAAGGAGAAAGGGAGGGTGCTTGAAAGGAAACCTATAATGTGGATTTCTTCAGCAAAAATAATAAAATGTTCTGTTTCTACGAAAAAAAAAAAAAAAACCACACAAAAAAAACCCCCAAACAAACAAACCCACAAGATTAAATAACAGCAGCCCTTACTCAGAAGACACCCTGCATTTCAGATTGCTATTAATTTTAGCCGGTGAGCTCACTGAGGAAGGGACAGTCATTTACTACATCTTGTACAATGAGCAGCACAACAGGGCGCTGCCCTGCCCGTCGGTGGGAGTTACCATCAAAAAAATATTAGACCAATATTAATCACCACAAGTGAAAGTGCAGCATTAAGCTGTCATTTCAAAGTCTCTGGGTCTGAGCCAAGTGAGGAATAGGGCAGGGAGGGAGGTCCGGGGGCTCAGCCTGGCCAGCACGGAGCCCTGCACATAAACCTGAACTGCAGTCCAACCTCCTCCAGAGCATCCCAGAGTAACCGTATGGCATCCTGGCCAGGATTTCCTTGAGGGTTTGGCCATGGCTTGCAGAAGGCAGTGTCTGCTTGCTCAAGTCAGACCAGCTGCTGGGCAAGTCTGGTGCTCCCAACACCGCGCTCATATCATGTTCAACCCTGTCATTAAAAGGCAGGGGGGAACAAGATGTTTTTAATCCCAGAAAGTAGGTATCTACAGAGACAATCTGTATAAGTGGATTAATCACTTCTTTTGCTTCATTTAAATGTTCCCTAAAATTGCTTCCACTTTAGGATACGTGTATTTAAACCAATGAAGGTATTCTCACTCTACAGCAGAGTAAAATAGAAGAATCAAGCCCAGACCCACTTCTTCAGCCAAGAAAGTAAAAAAAAAAAAAAAAAAAAAAAAAGGCCTCCACCCTTTGGTTAGAGTAACACAGCAGCCTTTTCAAGTCTGGAATACATTATTTTAACCAGTCTCTAAAATTTTTTGGCTCAGAGCACGATATAGAACAAACTGACTGTTCTGGAAAGATGCTCTTCAGGTAGAAGAGGGAAAATAAATATACAGATAACCCTCAGGTGCAGAAGAGCTTGGCTGCATCTGTACCTTCATACTGCACTAAGGCAGTGAGATTTAGACAAGGTACAGCCAAGATGAAAATTCTGCTGTGGAGCTAAGCATAAAAGACATAGTTCCCCAACAGCCCAGAGGGGAACCCTAAATACATACATACATACATACATACATACATACATACATACATAAATATTAGCATGCAAAGATAGGCTTCACATTAGCTTTTTGACATGTTTGAATTCACAAATCAAATACATTTTATAGAACTGTCCCAACAGTAAACATCAGCAGGAGTCTGTTTGTTGCTGTGGACTTAAAGTCCTAAAGAAGGAAAACCAGCTCATCTTCCCTGCTAGGAGTGCTACTTAGGCTTCAGCCCAAGTAGCAAAGTGTCTCATATAGGACAAGAGGCTTCTGCTGTCCATCTGCTCCAGATGAAGCTCAAGAACAGCAAAATAATAAGGACAGGGAGAGGAGAGAAGCCAGATCCCAGCGTATTTGCTAATACACAAATCATGTACTGCATTTTAGACACTTCTGTGCTCAGCTGCAGGGGTTACACATTGAAGTAATTATCAGGAATGAAGATATTTGTTAATTCCTGTTCTTCCCTGCAGCTTGTCAGGCAAGCAGTGTTTATAAGGTCAGGTTCTTTCCACAAATCCTCATGCATAAATCTCACTGAATTCAGACAGGGTTCTACACAAGCCTCCCAGACCATAACATGAACTGGAGACCACAACTCCCTTTCATCCCAAATCCAGGTCCCCATGTTCAGTAGTTTACCTATTACACCCCAACAAACCCTCTTGATTGAATGTCCATGAGCTTACAGGGCCCTTCCCTTTAAGTTCCTCCTGGCTCAGAGATGCAGGCAGAAGAATGGCCACCCTGGGCTAAAACACATGACTTAACACCCTGATCCTCTGGGATAAGCTATGAGCCTGTAAATCACCACACTTCCAGAAAACAATAGTTACCTCTTGTTTAAATAAAACTGCACCTGCTATATTAGCATACCACTGAACAATCACTTCATTTTTTGCTGGACATCCAGGCTGAAGCCATGCTGCTTCCTGACCCATATTCTGAAAGACTTATTCTTAGAAGGGTAGAGCAGTTTCATGCCATGCAGCAGCATTTCATCATGATCACCTTCCTTCCTTCTTTTGTACTGGGCAGTACACAGTTTCTTCTGGCTTTCAACAGGTTTATTTCCATCACAGCTTCCCGAGACCTTTTGCAGCCCTTCTTTGGCAAATATTCCTTCTTTTTGTTTCCTATCTTGGCTACTGCAAGCTCTGAACTGCAATTTGGGCCATTTCAAGTAATTTTTCAGGAGATTCTTCTCCCATTTAAAGAATGTGGGCAAAGCAGGCACCAGCTGAAAACTTCTTTACCAAATGTTCAATCACTGCTAAATCATTTTGCTCTCCCCCCAGCAGGTTAATTATGATGTCCATCTCAAGTTTATTTATCTCTGCCTAATGCTTGTTAATTGATTGTTCTGGGACCCTTTTCTAATGGAGTTATTTTGCTCAAATAAGGTACTCAGCAGTGACTGAAAAATGAACTGCCTCAAAAAGTTGGATCACAGATGTACAGAGTAGTAAGAGTTTTGTACGAGAATTACACAGTGGATACAAGAGCCAACTTCTCCCCTTCACTGAGAAATACAGCGTCTCCAAGTGGGGAGCATGGATGGGGCAATGCTAAGCCAAAATAAATGTTTTATTCCTCAATCTGAGCCCAAAGCAAACCCAAATACATTCTGGACAGCATGTTTCCACTTAGATGTGCATCTTCTGTCCTTTAGGCTACCATGCTCAAAACAAGCACCCTGCCTCTGCTCACCACCTCCTCAAGGAGTGCTTCCTTGCAAATGACTTTCCAGGAACACAGTGCCCACTCCTCCTTGCATCCTCTTCCTGGACGCCTTCCCCGCACCATGCTTCCTGCTCAGCCCACACAGCTCTCGGCTGGATCCGGCACCTCCCGGTTCACACAATCATTTCCACTCTTGGCTGCCTGAAGCCAAAGAGCTTTGTGGGAAGCAGTGCTCCATGGCCCTGTTCAACAGTAACATCAAGGCTTCAGCCATTTAAAACTTCAGCTAAACTTAAAAAACACCATCTAGTGCAGACCATTCTGCCCGATTATTTTAGCAATTGTAAGAGTATTTGTTACGCTCCTACAGGCCCTACTAGCAGATTTCACCTCTTCCTCATCACCTAATTACAACACTGCAGCCTGAGCAACAGGTGACTTGTAGAGCAGCAGCTCAGAATTAAGCAGAATGTTATTAAACTGCATTTTGAGGCACTATTTGGAGTTTCAGTTTGCAAAGATGGTCTTCAATTAACTGATTGACTCTGACCATCAGGGCATGTGGAGTTTCCTCTTACACAAATCAGCAACTATACAAGTGCAGCATCCTACTGTACAACTCTTTAATAAGCACAACAATGCCTGCATGCTTCATCTACAAAGTCTTCATCCAGTCCACTTTCATTATTCGTCCCTCCTAATCAATATATTAAATTACTTCTAAAAAGCTTCCACATGCAAGGTATGACATTTCTCAAAGTCTCATATAAAGGAAGAAATTATCCTGAGGGCCAGGTTAACCTCCTGGTCCCTCATATCAGCAAGACGTGCAGCCATATACCAGGGAAAACAGATGCCAGCTCTTCTGAAGACGTGCCTTGGCCAGCACCTGCCCTACAACATCCTTCACCTGTGATGTGTCCCCACTGACATCTCTGACCAATGCCTGGACAAAACTGCCAGCAGCACCAGTCCAGAGAGCCCAAACTGGGGCACCAAGCACCTGCTTTCCCTCAGGTCCAGCACCAAGAAGACTAGTGGGGATCACCGGTACTTGGAGAGCTGCACCTCTGCAGGTCTCATCAGTGCTGCAAGCCTCAGTAGTGACCACAGCCACCCGCATGGGTGATGTCACCATGCACAAGAAAGGCCCCTTGTGGGACAGCCAGGTGTTGGGAAGCCTTGGCAGCCCAGAAGCAGCTCAGGGTCAAGACGAACCAGTATATCTTACAATGAACAGAAGCTGAGCCAAGCTGTGGACCACCCCCACCCCAAGACAAGGGCATTTGAAATGTGGATCAAGAACAAAGCCCCCTGTTAACAGCAGCTTGTTTTGTGCAGTGAAAAATGTGCAATATTGGGTTCAGAAGCTGAATTCCAAACTGCTTGGCCATTTTCCTGTCAACTTCCCAAATTTATTGAAGTGAGTGAGCTTGACTCTCTTTATAGTGTTTGAGAGACTGGCATGTCACTCAGTTGTGGAGACTTGCATCCGCCATCACTGCTGTGTCTGAGGGCAGAGTCAGTTCTTGCATTTGCTCATGCTGGCCAAGTTCAACATCCACTTATGCATCCACAGGACAGCTAATTTCCACAGAGCTCTCATTTCCCAGCCTCCTTTTATTTTGCTGCACTGGGGGCTTCTTTCCTGTCTTGCTCCTTCCAAAAACCAGTCAGCTTCATCAACAACCCTCCCAAACATAGTTTTGACCTTTGTGCATTTCCAGAATATGGATCTGAGGAAGACACTGCTCTAAGCATCTCTCAAACTCACATGGGAGGCCATTCCCATCACCACTGGAAGCAAGAGAGGTGTCTTCATCCTCATGGCAGATGGCTGACTGGTAACTGTAAATATATCCAACGTCTGCCAAGCAAAGAGACCAGCTTGTGTCCCAAACAGTCAAAAAGAAAAGCAAAGGGAGTCATTCAGCCTCGGAGCAAAGTCCAGGTGTAGCATCACTCTGCTCCCCGTGAGGATCTTTGGCCCCCACACCCTTCTCCTGCTCTAGCCACTAGAGAGCACTTCTTCCCTTCCTTTTTATCAGTCAGGCTCACAGATTGAATGTTGTCAATTGACAGCTTTAAAGCTAAGGAATTGTATAAATTAAATATACTCTGCAGCAAATATACTGAGGAGCTAGAATTTATATACACACTAGATATGGGAGCTCTTAGTTATTACCCACTTAAGGCTATGGCACTGATGAATGGTAAGGCCACCCTATCCCTGAAGGCACTTTTCATTACCCACAGTATAGGAATATTGAGAGAGTGTGTGTACGTATCCAGCATGACTGCTCATTTCCATAGTTCTCCATCAGGTTTGCATTCAGTTTATAAAATAAAAAATTACTCCAGGGACATATTTCAGTCATTCCAGAACCCTTTCTCTCTCCCTCTCCTCCCCCCCACCACCCCATATCCCAGCTGCTGCTCTCCTCCCAACCCCGATACTGTAACAATACCTTTAAATCTGATGGTGCTTATTAAATGAAACAACTTAATTACTATCAATATATAATGTTGTGCACCTCAGCCTCAACCAAGATGTCTGATCCTATTCCACTCCTGACCTTTAATGGCCATCAAATCAAAGTAATTTTGGTCAGCTCAGTACAGCTCTGACACATGCCCAGGTCAGGAAGATGAAGGGACACTAATCTACCATGTTACCCTGCTCATTGTTTAATACCTTTTTCTATAGAATCTAATAACTGGAGAAATGCCAGTTTTCTGTCTAGTTTGGGTTAAAACCTCTTTCGTTGAAAATAAATAATTATGGAACATTCTGAATAGCCCAGGGTTTACATAATTGGTGCCTCTTAGACAGAGCAATATACTTCCCTTTGAAGTTTGCAAGGAGAGGAATTTAGGAATTCAAATCAGCAGCAGCGCTCCCGAGTGCACTCTGCTCTCCACCTTGGAGGGGCCAGCGCCAAAGGAGCCTTAATTAAGGGAAGTGAAAACCACTTTCGATTCACCAAGGTAACACAACAAGTGCATTGCTTCCTCTGAATTGAGGGGAAAATAGCAGGAATGCTCCCACTCAACAGCAGCTATTCTGCAGGCTGGGACTCAAGTCCTTTGGGTAGAGAAAAAAAAAAATCTATCATAAAATAACCAGTAACACAGCACCCTGTGCATAAAGGCAACAGCACTGTTTAGGTTCAAGCATTACTATTTATACATATTGTTTCCCTAGTGTTAAACACAACAAGTTTTCCCATGCCAGAGTGAGGGCCGCTGCCAGACACCCTGTCTGGATCGGACAAATAGCTTGACCTATTGACAGGGCAGCTGGATGTGGCAATATTTTATAGCGGGCTCACTTTGCTAATGCACTTGCATCGGGCCACTCTCAAAGCACGACCCCACACTCCTGAAAAAACTAACTGCAGAATGAAAACGTCACACCAAGACAGATACTGGCAGCTCTCTGGAAAACCAGCCCTGGCTGTGTGAAACACAAGGGCAGAAAATTAAGGAAACATTCAGGGATTGCCAGGTTTCAAATCAGACCTGCCTTTGCATTTGTGAAAGAGAGAGGCTACAAATCATACCTGCCCAGCTTTTGCAAACGCCAGTCACGGAAGCTGAGCAGAAAACACAAAAGGATGTTTTTGTTAATTACCCATTTCTCCAGTACCCATTCTTTACCTTAAGTCATTAGTCATGTAACAGAGCAGGCAGGTAACAAAAAACAGTGACTGAGATTTATAGGGCATCTCTCAGCCCGAGGGTCCCACAGCAGCTTACAGGGCTGGGATTACATCATTCCAGAGCTCTTCAAAGGCTGAAGGGCCAAAACTGCCCTTAGCGTAGCCTCCACCACACTGCAGGTGGTGCTCCGAGTCACAAGGATCTTTGTAGATCCACAGGGACAAGCTCCATCCCTCCCAGCTCCCATCCGAGGCAAGCAGAAGCAGGATATGATGGGCACCATACAGCTCAGCCTCTCCATGCCGCCCATGTGAGGGTGAGGGGGAGGAATGCCAACAGCTCCAGAGTTATTCGGGTGTAACTTAGAGCAGGATTTGTAATCAATCCTCACTCAGACACTTACTTGAGAAGGAATTCAGGGTTTGGCTGTATGTACACCAGAATCACTTCACAACCACTGAATACATTTATGGTGTAATTGAATCCTCCAGTGATTTTTCTTAAAGGGAAACCTTATCCATTTAGGGTCAATTCTCCATCATTAAAGTTAATGGGAGTTTTGTCACTTATTTCAGTGACAGTAGGACTGAGGAGGCATAGGGGCAGGGCAGATTGCTCTACACAATGCATCAGCAGCATCTCTGGCTGTCTGAGGGTGATGAAAGGAGTATTTTTCCTTTATTTGGGAGAAAAGTTCACTCTTAAATGGAACAAATACTAAGGCCTTGATCAGAGGTCTGTGACCAAGCTCTGCTCTCACCCAGGCTGAAGTAAATCCAGAGTGAAGCTGCTGAAATCAATGGAAAACCAGTCCCAGCCTCCACAGCGGCAAGCACTGGACACAGAAGGGGTTTAGCACTGCTGTTACATGCTTCCCACACACTGACTTTGCAAAAAAATAGCATCTAATCTCCAGACAATAAGCTGAAGTGCAAAATACTCTTTTGATTCAAAAATAAGCACACAAAAGCATTTTTTCCTCATAAAATGCCATGCAAACATTTTCTCTTTTCCCAGCCAGCCATTCTCTGCAACTGATCCCACATCTGGTTGTCCTAAGTGGAAAACACTGGTGAGTTTAAATGGCATGAGTCAACTCCCATAACCAAGAAGGGCACAGCCTAGACCACCAAATCACAGCTTATGAGTCTTTCCTAGAGCATTCTGAGATAAAAGATCTCTGTTTCAGTCAAACAGAGCCAAACCCTGCTGATACCTAATTTTGCTTCTATTACCTCATTAATAACGTGCAGACGTTCGCAGCTTACACTTCCTTATGTCTGCATTGTGGTCATCATAGGCAGGCACGAGGTCTATTTCTTGTTGTATTTGTTTTGGGTTTAATTCCCAATTCTAGTCTATGCCTCTGCCACCTTTGCAGGGCTGGGCTCAATTAACCCTTTTGTGTTCTCTCTGCAAAAAGCTGCAGCAGTCGATGAGCGATACACAATCTTTTTCCAGGTATTAATATATTCATGTGAAAATATTCACTGACAGCTTTATGTAGTGTGGCAATTGCTAAAAGTGGTATTTAAAGTACAACAGTGGCATTTAGTAGTTAAGTGTATAGGCATATTCACATGTCACTTAATTGTAAACATGTTTAACATATATTTGCAGCTAAAAATAAACCTATTTCTTTAGCAAATATTTTTCATATTGGTCAGGCTGGCAAAACTGGAAATAAGTTAAAGTAATTTGACCATGTCAGGTAAAATCTTTTAAAAATGTTTTAAATGAGGGATAAAACTGTTTACAAGTTTTGAACTGTAAAATATTTCTTTTCTTCTTGTATCTTGCCAATATCAATAAAGAAACAACATGTATAAATACATATAAACAGACACTTGGCTTAAGGACACATTTTAAGAAATATGAGTAATAGAGCAGGAAAATTCAAAGTATACTTCTCTTTTACTGTATTGAATGGACAGGTTACCGTAAAGAATACATTATGTGCAAATGGATGAAAATACAAAGTGCATGCAGGATATGTAGGATACGAACAGGGTGTTCATTTCCAGGTAGAAATGCAAACATTTTGGTTCATTTCAGATTGCACTTACACTGCACTATTTGGTGTCATTTCATTGACTCCCATGTATTTGGACTTCAGTCCAGCAAAGCACTTAAACACATGCTTAGCTTTAAGCGCACAATAGTCCCCTTGAAGTCAAATTAAGCACATATTTACGTGCTTTGCTGGATCGGGGCCATACTACAGATTTACACAGATGTAAGTGAGCTCAGATGAGCTCAAGCCACAATGTTTGTGTCCAGACTCAAATCCAATTGGCAAATGCTTTCAAAAGCCGGAGGTATTTGGATTAGGGGTTTTGGTCCAAGCCAATCTGTAACTTTAGTACCTGAACCCGCACTCCTTGTGCGCCCAAGACTCCCATCGGCATTAGTGGAAGCTTTGGAGGCACAAGAAGTACAAGAGCAAGACCTCTGGGACTAAAGACCCAATTTACTTAAACCCAAATTATAACATTTTTTAACCTTTAGATTAAACCAAACTCCCAGCAGAGTTCAGCCCTCGTTCCATTACATTTCTCACCCAGCATTTGGATTTTTTTGTTTATCGTATTACTATTGCTTTTGGCTAGTATTCACTTTATTATATAACATTAGCCAAGGAAAAACTAATGGGCACCATCAAATAGCTGTTAACATAAAGCACTTATAAACAAGTGCCATTAGTGCACCAGCAGAGAGCACAGGAACTCATTTACTTTACATCTGTTAATGTTGGATAAACAGATTTACAATTTTAAATGGCAAGTGATGCTGTAGCCTGCTCAGAAATTAATTTCCAGGTTCTTCCACAGACTTCACCAGTCCAGTGAATGGAAGACACAGGCTTGAACCTCCAGCTATGGATAAGTTATCTAAGAGGTGCCAGAGTCTTTTGTGACCTACACTTTCACCCAAGTGCATGCATCAGCCTCTAACATCACCTGTTGGTTCACCCAAGTCCCTTTCAACATGTGCATGGGGAGAAAAAAAAAATCATCTTCAAATCATCAAGACCAAAAGTTATCAACTCCCACTCTGCAGTTCTAGCATGCTCTATATGGATCAACAGGTTCCTGCTTCTGTTATTGGTCAGACCAGAGGTGGCTGCTGGCTCTGCAAAGCCTGTGGTTCCCAAGAACGTTGGAAATGCTAGCACCAACATGGGAATTCCCCCCAGCTGAGTGCAGCACAAGCAGCTAGAGAGCCCTTTCAGCAATTCCTGCCTTCTCCAGAGGATGCTCCTCCACAGCAGCAGCCTCCAACACACACCTCACCCTTGACAGGGTCAGCACAGCCTGCCTCAGCTGGTTTTATCAGATGCTTTTACAGAATTGGCACATCTTTTCTTGCATATTAACCAAAACCAGAGTGAAATGGTGCTATTTGATCATCTCCGCTGCTGCAAATACAACAGGCAAAGCTCTCCCCATGCTCACTGTGGGCTTTCAAGAGACCAGTCTCTGAGCATTCTCAAAGCCATCTCCCTTCTCACACACTACTGACCAGGGCAGCATAAAACTAAAGAGACTCATGAGCTTCTGCTGCTGACTGATGGGGATCTAAACCTGCAGGCAGAAATGAGTGATTTATTTTCTTTTTTTTCATATGTATTTCTACACATTGAGGGAATTACACAGTATTCATGGCAGAATCATGGGGCTGGAAGAGGAAACAATGGAGATGCTGGCACTCAAGGCTGCAGCAGAAAGTAAAAAAAGACATGCTATCCAACACCTACTCCCATAACATTTTAGCTGTGGATAAGGAGACTGTGCTGGGAACAGAGTGGCTTGTAGTTCCCCTGAACTAATCTCCAACATTGTCTGAAAAGCACAGAGGTAAACAAACCTTCTTCCTATTGCTTTGGGATTTTATTACCAACATTGAAAAAACAGTGCCAGTGGACAAAACACTAAATAAGTTAAAACTTTGCAAGGAACAAAAATGTAAAATTTTTTTAAAAATATGTATTTCTCAAACTTCAGATAATTTCTTGTAGCCTCCGCCCAAATTCCAGAAGGAAGAGCATGTTATTGATACAGTGCTGGGATAACACCTTGAGACAGCATCTAATTCCATGGAGGAGATAAAAACTCTTCCAGCTTCAACTCCAGGCAGTACTGGGGGAAACTGAGGCAGTAAAGAAGCAGCTCCACCCTGTGCTAAAGCCCAAAAAGCAAATCACCCCCTGGCCCCAAACTACCACCAGCTGAAAGGTACCTGAGTTGGCGGCTCCACGAACACACCAGCTTGCCTGAAGCAGGGTGTAAAACACTAGCAACAATTTCCATAGTGTTCTACAGGATGAACAGCAAAAATTCTCAGCAAGAAGAAACATCTTCTGCCCAGTTTCAGACCCAACATTCATGTTCATTAATTATCTTGCATCAAGCCCAAAACAGAACACCCAGTTTCACCAGATCCCTGCCCAACTACTTGGAGGAGAAGCTCCAAAGCAGGATGCACCCTTGCTGCAATTTTTTGCTTTGTACTGGCTGATCTTCACCCCTCTATCTGCCACCATACCTACTTCCCACCATATCTAAGCTCATCAGGAACAAAAAGTGTACAAACATACCAGGCAATCCTCTGAAAACCTGAGAAATCTGGATGCAACCACAGGAAGAAATCAGCTGGGCAGCCTGGGTATCTGAAAAGCTGCAGAGGGCAACATCAGGTGCTGCACACTCCCAGCTCATTAGTGGATAATTATAAAAGCAGCTCTCCTGCTCTTCTATACTGCATTTTTTTCCCCTTAAAAACCTACAACTTAGTAACAGTTTTTTCTCATTGAACACTCAAATGCACACTTGAATGCTAAGGAAGTCAGTAACAAGGTAACTCAAGTTTAATCTTTTGCTCCTCTTCAGCTGGTGTTACACATCTCAAATGAGTCTTTGTAAGTTTGTGGGGGGTTTTTTTTGTTTTTTTTTAAAGCCTCCAAGATCAGTGTAACTGTAATACTGGAAAGATATCATAAAAAGTGATAAAGGCACTGAGGACTAGAAAACACAGGAGTGACTGATGGATGATCTTGATCATTGTGTATATCAAGAAGTGGAATGAGAGATGGATAGATAAAATAATGTTGTGACACAGCCATGAACACAAGTGTATACAGGTATTCCCAGAAATTAAAGCTCTGGCTGTCTCAGCATGATCCTTTGCTCTGAAACAAATGATTCTCACGGAAGAGCACAATCCCCAGGAACATCCAGAAACCCAAAACTGAGAGAAAAATCCTTATTTTAAAGAACTGTCAAGTTTTCCACTTCTAAACATTGGAGGCTAGAGAAGACCTCGACAGAGTGAAGATTGCCCTGTCTCTGCTTTCTCTCCACCCTGGATGAATCCCAGGGAAAACAGCCAGTAGAGCCACATCAAGTCCATCCCCTGCCAAAGCGGGTTCTTCTCTCACACCAGTTTTACACCAGCTTAGCTCCGTGTGCTTTGGGACTGTTACTTTAGCCTACTAAGGGGAAAAAAAACCCTCTGAGCCAGCGCTATCTGTGTGGTTCCTGTGGCTGACAGGAGGTATGGCTGGGCAGGCCACATCTGATCGGCTGGGGAAAGGGCTGTCTGCTTCTGCTCCTCTGACAGTCGGGGAAAGGTATCTTGGAGAAGAAAGGGATAAGAAACTCCAAGAGCAAGAGAGTTTGGCTGAAAACCCCATCAGTAAAATATACATTCTCTTGCTAGCCTCCTGCAGAATAAGTTTGCAAGCTACTGGCAGATTTGAACACACAGAAAATATCTTTTACTAAAATATTTTCTGTATTGAGATGACCCAGATAATTTCTTAAATTTAGTATCCTCTTCCATCTCAAAGTGTACTTCTATTAACTCAGTCCAGTGTCAAAATACAGCAGCTGAGGTTAATATTCGGATGTAGCTGTTTTTCTAGCCGTCCATATCACTTTTATTTCCTTTCCTTTCTGTTCTTTCCTTAACGTCTTTTTTACTGCTGTTAAACTCCTTGCTTTCATTTTTGCAGAAGTTCAGCCTTCCAGCCCACTCTCCAATGCTGTTAGACATCAGCTCATGCTCAGACTTATTACTTCTGATATGTCACTCCGCGGGCAGGGAGCCTAAAGCAATACTGCTCCATCCAGCCCTCACAAGCTTCAGCTGGATCTTCACTGACCTGCAGAGCACAGCTATTTCTGTAGAGCAGGAACCTGGAGGAAATATGTGGACCTGAAGAGTAAGCCCAGCACCTTAGTTCACACTGAGCCTCTGAAAAAGGAGACTAAGCAGGAGGTCAGGATGCATGGAGGTGTTTTAGTCACATTAGCTTGCTAAGCTCCTGGTATACATATATCTATAAAAAATTGGTATAGCACTGGGGACAGGAAAACATGGATAACAGCATATTCAGGGACTATTAAGTACTTGAAAAACACCAATTGTCTCTTAAATCAGATGTCCTGAATTACTTCAATATTTCTGCACAGAAAGGTGCCAACAGAGCTGATTTGTTTGCCTCCTTTGGCATAGGGGTCTGACAGCAATCCATCAGGCATGTCCCATCTCCTGGTCCCCTCCCTCCCTCCATCCCTGCTTACTGTCCTGTCATTTCCGCCTTATTTCCAGCGCTACTTTCCAGAGAAATACAGAAGCCAGGGTGGACAATTGGGATGGTTATAGGCTGTCATATGCACAAGTTGCATAAACTAAGTGGGTAAAAAGATGTCAAATATTTTCTTATTCTCTCTGCTTTGTGGCACCAGAAGGTGCAAACTTTTGAAAAGGAAATACAGCCATTGGAATGAATGCTCCTTTTTTTTCTAGTTTCTTCTCCTTTTTTTTTTCCTTTCCCACAGTAGCCTCTTCATTCCCTTTTCTCATTCAAGCTACACAAATAGTATGAGGTCTAAATTCTGTTTAAAACTCCAGAAAGGGCTTTTAAGGTTGTATCTGAGTCTGCAGGCCAGTTATAACTAGAAGAAGAAATGTTGGTGACTTAGTGTCTAATAAACAAACCGCTGAGGTCAAGGTGGCATCTTCTCCCATACCTGCAATCACTTCCCTCAACATTTTCAGTTGTTGTGTCTACCAGCAGTACTCCCTCTAATGCCCAGCCACATTTAAGTTTTCTTCTATAAATGACTTCCCAAGGAGAAATGGGTGTGACTTATTACATTGTAAAATAGATTTTTTTTTTTTAAGATGAACCATGCCAGTGTTAAATAACTATTTGTGCGAGGAGCAAACATAGTGGAGGCTTATCTTGTAAATCTCATTGAAGGAATTCTGGACCTAAATTTACACACATGTATTGTGGTCAAAAGACTAAGGCTCAAGTGATTTTAATAGCCTCTGTTTTGGAAGATAAGCCTTGAAATTGTGATAATCACATCATCTGTAAAAATGAGAGCTCCTCAACTTATTTCAAGTTAGAAATGCAGACAATTCAAAAGGACAACTACTTCCAAGGGCTTACCCAGCCATGTTGGGCATAACATGCAGCTTTTCACAGCACAGCTGAGTGCTCCTGCCATGTCCTGGGCACAGATCTGGTCCAAAAATCAAACATTTTGGGAATGAGGGGCACATGGCACTGCTTCCTGCATTAGGTCCAGTACACAAAGTCATAGCACCTTGTCTTCTAATATTTCTCTTAATTTACAAAATACCATGTCTAAAACCATTGTACAAAATTGCAATCAGAATTTAGGAAATTGCTAAATAAAGCCCATTTTACCGCATAAAATTAAGGAAAGCCATAAAATTATCAGCCCCTCTTTCCTCAGAATATTTTCTTTGCAGTTTGTGATGCTCCATGGGGCATTTCTCTATGTGAACTCTGTGACAGTTTCGCTCCAAATTACCCAAACATAAAACTAAATTTATGAAGACTCACTCAGATGTTGCATGGACCCTTTTTATTGGCACAGACAGAAAAAGAACCTTAATAAACCTTTTAGGCTTGCTGAACTTTCTGGTTGCTGACACTTGCCAGCCAAACTGCTCTTGTCCCTCTGGCAGTGCCTGAGCGGAAAGCAGGCTGGAACCACAACCCTGGGATTTTATAGGGTTGGATTATCTGTTGGTATTGCCCTCTTCCTTCCTGACAAATCTCAGAGCTATTTTCTTTGAAAGCAAGTGGGTAATGCTGCAAGGATATTCATAGTTTAACAGTGCTTGATCACCCAATATTATAGACAAGGCCAAAAATAATAGAGTCATCTAAAATGGAAGCAGAGGCGGGAGAGCGGGGGGGATTGTGTGCAATCCCAACTCTGTGGAGCATTCATGGAGCATCCTCAAAGCATTCATTTCTCCTTGGGATTTTATTTCTGCCTCCAACAAAGCTGTATGCTGTAATTGCATATATAGGGCAGCAGGCCTGAAGTTTAATCTGAAGTTTCTCAGGGCCTAAGCTCCGCAAGTGCTGCCCATGTTTGCACAGAGCTCAGCTCACCAGGCATCCAGTCCTGGCTGGCCTCTGCAGTCACTGCTTTAATTCAAGTCATAATAAATATGGTGCGTGATGAAAACACTTTGCTTTGCTGCATCCCATCCTGGGTCTAACTGTGCCATTCCTTCTGGCTCAGTCACAGTTCTGTTTTCACTCAGGGCATTGGTTCAGTACAGATAATTTCACCTTTTCTCTCATTCTGAACCTGTTCACTAATATTAAAGACACTGCACAGTTTTATTCCCTCAGATCTTTCTGATCTGCATCATCTGGAGTGACCTAGTGCATCACTGCTTCTTTTCTCAGTTACTCTGGATTTCTCTGGTATCTTCCATCATACCATGTACTACAAACTCCTGAATTGTAATTGTTCAGGTAGACCTAATAGCACTTAGACAGCCAGTCACTACTGAGGTATTGCTTAGTGTATGAACTGAAAGAATCAGGACAAATCCGTAATACTCCTTACCTTTAACTATTAAGTCTTCATAATTGTTTTGAATTACCATTATCATGATACGGTACTAATGAAATAGCAAAAGTAGAAAGCAGTGCTGTTAACTTAGATACAGCTGATGTCCCTTTGCTTTTCTATGTTGTGTATTCTTAGACCGATACTCCATGCCAGGCCCTGCAGCCAAAAATACATCAAGAGCCTAAAAAATTAAAATAGAAACATCACTTCAAAATTCTTTCATACAACATGTTTCCTTTTCTCCCTTCATGTAGAGCCACAAAGAGAATGGGAAAGAGTAAAACTCATGAAAAGCATTGCTTAGTACCTCATCAAGGTGCAAGTAAATAAACTGTGCCATGGTAAATTCAAATTGTAAAGAGTTTTCATTTGTTTAGAATGTACAAATTCAGGCTATAGGGAAAACCTATGTCCTTGGGACACAGAGTCCTGTAGTGCAAGCCAGGGGTGCTGGACCCCTCTCATACCCCCCAAGCACCCACCCACTGCAACCTTCAGCAGTCCTCAACCCATGGGAGAGATGGAAAACATGGGGAATGGATGGGGCACAACAGGAAACAAGTATGCAAAGCCACCACAGTACCCCCATCAGCAGCATTCATATTTCCTCGTAATGGCTAAAATGACTCTTAAATGAGGCCAGATTATAGGGCCAACCTAATTCACTTACACTGATGTAAATCCAGTATCTGTTACAACACTGCGTTTTGAGGCTCACCACAGAGCAAAAGCTGCTGATAAACCCCCCCGAGGATGAAGGGAAGTGGATTCTTCCCAGCCAGACCCAATCCAAAGCCCGTTGAAGTCAGTACAAGCCCCTTCAGCTCCAGTGGGTTTGGGATAAGGCCCACGGCTAGTGCTGAGCCAGGTCTGCTGCCAAAATACAAAATCCTTTTCCATTGGCTTTGCCAGTTTGGTGTTAATACATGTGTGAAGGAGCTTGAGGTGGGGGAGGTTTTTGAGGGGTTTTTTTTAAACTGAAGAATGATTTCACCCCTTCCAGCATATGGTCATCGTGCAAAAGAACAGGAAAGGGGACAGGAGATGTTGTTCTGAAGCCATCAGATCCCTGTGGCAGCATCCCAGTGGAAGGTGGATGTGTCCATCACAGGGACTCCTAGGTCCATAAGGCTGGGTTAGCCCCAGCTCTGCCCTGGAGAAGGGCAAACCTGGAGACGTGGGTGGATGTGAGCACAGAGCCCCACTTGCCAAACCCAGTTGAAAGAAGAGGCTTAATAAAGTGTGGGATGCAGGAGGCAAAACATCCCTAGGATATAGGTGAGCACACCATCCCAGTGTAACAGGACCTGTTGGGAGCTGGTATCATTTTTATTCCATTTTCCCTAGTAAACAATGCAGCCCTGAACCATCCTCCAGTTTTCGCTTCCATTCAGCTCTTCCCCTACTGCCAAGGTTTTTCATTGCACATGTCCCATACAAGATGCTGTTGCTCTGTTGGATTTCCAGAGGAAGGGCTCTGCTTTCCTGTGGCTGTCGGAGCATGTAGCCCAACTGAATCAGGCTGGGGCCTTTGCAGGCCGCCACAGTATAAACAGTTTCAGCAGGGCACAAGTTATACAGTAAGATCATCTGAAACCAAACATTTTCCCACTGCACACAATAAACATCCATAATAAATTGCATTATACAAAATATATTTAGGGCTAATTTTTTTATTTAAACCACCTGGGAAAATTTTGTTAGATTGGCTGATACGAAGGTCTCAGTATTCTGGTAATCTAATGATATCTAATAGACAAAATAGTATGATGTTACAACAGTCTCAAAGCTTTCATTTTCTGTAGCCCTCTCAGAGATCAAACTGGCAGAACTCATATTTTTTGAAATTTTATACATAATTGGTGATACAATTGCCAAAAATAACCTATTCATCGAAGTCTTGCTCTTCTGGTTTCTAACTTACTGTAATCACAAAAGAGAGCAGCTCACTGCTTTGCAATGGAATATGGGTTTGGGTCAGGAAGCAAGGGCAATGGTTGTGTGGCAGTTTCCATTCTGCAGATTATTTTACAGGCAATTTAAATTTAGTTTAGAGTTTAAACAAGGCTAAAAAGTAGTGCACCCATTCAGACATATGAGCAATTCTTCAAAAAAGGAATAAATCTGTAACTGCATATAACTTTTCTGACCCAGAATAATGCTCAAATATAAAATTTTATAAACAAAAGGTGTAGGTGTCACAGAGTGCAACATACTTCTATTGAAAGTATTAAGCCCAGACCTGCAATCCTTCCACCATAAAACTCTCATGCTCATCACACATCAGCCAAGATTTCCAAAAAGGCTCAAGGTCATCACAGATCTTGCTGAGCCAGCCTCTCTCTAGTCAATACAAATCCCAGCTCAAACCATGCTGTGTATCTGCAAACGAGCCCTGGCGGTTTGGTAGTTGCAGGACTCTTTTTCAAGCACAGCCCATACCTTCAGCTACTTCCTTGCCTCCTGTTGTTTCTGGGACATGGAGGCCATGTGGTACATTTCAGCTTTAACTTTGAATTTCCTTTATTTTGTAGATCAAACTTTGACATTCCCTTAAGGTAGTAGAGTTTTATGTTGTTGCACATATCCTAGTTTAAAAGATAATGCTTCACTGCAACTGACCACAATATTAAACCCTGAAATAAAATTAATTGTATTTCACTTCCCAGATCCTATTGCTGGATTAGCTCACATTTGTTTCTCTTTGTTACATATTTAGCACCAAATGCAATATTCATTGCAGACTAGCTTCCCTCCTCCCACTCAGCTCTGTGGCTGCCTTTTCTTCCAGTAGCCCTGGAGAAGGCAATACCTCTCTATAACCTGGAAATGCAAACAAAAGGGAGGCAACATAAAGTCAAGGAATTATCAGGCATTGCTTTATATCCTGAGCATTTTAAATTTTGTGATTTAAAGTGGCAATTCAAACAGAGAGTCCTCAGGATAACAACACCCACTTCTGCTTAGCTTCTCCTTTATACCTGTCCCTTACCCCACCTCACTGATTCTTAGCTGAGTTTATCTATCAACAAACACCTCCCAACAGCAGCCCCTGCAGCAAAATGCGGACTGGAGTTGCTTTCTGATGCTTATTGGTTCATATAACGATTTATACTGGTCATGTCTGGGATCTGGTCTGGGTGTTAAGAACTGCAGCAGTAGCCAATTGCATGTTAACATGGCAGGAACTCACTGGAAGGCCATCGCAGAGCAGTAATTGTGCCTGTGTGACACCAGACCCCTTTCTCTGTATCCTAACCACAGCATGTACATCCTATTTCTCCTTCCCATATTTGCCTTTGCTCTTAAATTCAAAGACAGGGCACCTCTGAGCCCAGCAGGGCTCTGGGGACACCTGCAGTATGGGTAAGCAATGGAAAGGATGGAAAAGACTTTGAGCCAGACATTGGTTCTGCATTGCCTGAGCTCAACTCAGTTTTCTTAATGGCCATTTAGGTTTTTAAGTGCATTCTTGTGATCCCAGCCTTGAGTCTAGGTCTCCATATGAAACAGGACTGCTTTAACTAGGTGCATAGATTATAAAACCAGGAAGAGTGGTCTGGTCTGCCCCCCTGTATAACACAGGCTGCAGGAATTCCCTAAATTAATTCCTGTTTGGATTAGCTCATATCTTTTTAGAAAAACAGCCAACATTAATTAAGACAAAGGAATTCCAGTGATGTTGAAATCCACCCAGATCTCAGTAAATTGTTTTACTAGTTAAGTACCTTCACTACTTAAAATATAAACTGTATTTTAATCTGCATTTGTCCAGTTATAGTTCTGTCTCCTGGATAATACAACACATATATTTGCTAGTTTGAAAAGCCATCTGTGCTTAAACCTGCTTCTGCTCTTCATAAGCCACTCCTTCCCTAACTAAAATGAAATTATGTAAAACTGATTGTATTAAATTACAGCAAAAGAGCACTGAGTTGCTCCAAAAAATGACAGTTAACCCAGTTAGATTTTAAATAAATGAAAATTACAAATTCTTTGTCAGAAACCTAAGTGTCTGAACAAGGCCTTCCAAAGTACCTCTGTTTAGAAAGTTGTTTACTGCAAAGAAAGGCAATTTCTGTGGACAAGGCTTCATTAACTGAGATTTATAAAACTCCATCTCCTTCCCCACTTTTCTTTCCTCATCCACCCTGGGCTGGAGCAAGTACCAATGTTTTCTGTTATCCTACCACACCATATACCTATCCTGGCAGAAAATTAATTCTACTTTCCTCTTCAGCAACTTAGACAGCTTTATCAGAGAGCTGTGCTCCCCAGGGAAGCCAGAAATACCTTGTCTGTCCAGACACCTTTACTTACATGTGAAGTCAATAAATATTTTATAATTAATAGTCCCACCACGGAAGTACAGAATTAGTGCTTTTGGGAAGCATCCCAGAGGACATATAGTCTGTGTTCCCAATACACATCCACAACATTTCAGAGCCTGTGTGGATGTATAGACAGAGTGCACAGGCTACAAGACACCAGGAGCCTATGCATACCACATTCCCTCTCTCAACCAGTACCTACATTCATTGTAATTGCAGATATCAAATGCATTTACCTGCTTTCCTCTCTGTATGTGCACAAATATATAGAGGTGTATATATATACATATATATATCTCCACAGCATAAACAGAAAAGCATGTATGAATGCACACATGTGCACACATATACGGTAAGCACAGACACATACGCACTTACATGCACTTAAATAACTAGGTGAGTAGGTGAATATGAACACTAATAGCCATTTATGGCAACAACAATGAAAGCTGTCCCTGGAGCCTGCCTATGGTACAGCAGCCAAAATGATTGAGTATGTACAGGGCACTGCTGCAGCAATGGCACTCACATGGGCCTCCTTTTAGAAATGATTAATATTTAACCCACTTGGTGAACCTGGCTTTGGTTTTAGTTATGATTAGATAGCAGGGTGCTCAGAGCTGTTCCACTAAGGACACTGTGAACTGTCTGAGCAGCTTCCACTTGTGCTTCACAAGGAGACAGACAGAAAGTGAGAAAGGGAAAGAGGGAAAGAGGCAGAGATACGAGGCAGGAAAAAAAAAAATTAAAAAATGCTCAGCTCCATTTGTGTTTGTTTGGAAAGAAAAAGGGGAAAAGCAGCCTGAGAGGCCAGTGTAATAAGATGCTGTAGCTTTCATGAAAGAGGTGAAATAATTTTAAACACAGACACACAATGAGTTTATTTATTTAGAAAGTTGTTAAATAGAGTCTGGGAATTCAAATATTCAATGTTGACATTGTACAGAGCTGGCAGGGAGCCAGCCCCAGCTCTCCAGAGGGACCCAATGGCCACGGCGCCCAGGCCCTCACCCCTCCCAGCCCACTAACTAGGTAAAAGCCATTAGTTATACCCACAAGCAATATCTGAATCCGAGTCAAATAATGTTGCCTCAGCCAGCCAACTTCAAAGGCATGTAAGTGTGTTTGGCTTTTTAGTGCTGGAACTGCAGCAATATGTCACACTTTTGAAAGAGTTTTGTAAACAGTTCCTTCCCCTTTGTAGAAACATTTCTTAAGTTTCTTGTACCCCATGTAAACAGCGTTAATTAACAAGGGCTACATTTTTCATTTACAAGCAGGGCTGTATTAATAATCAGCTCGCCTTTCGGACTGTCCTTTTCCTTTGTGTGCTTTCTCTGTCTTACACCGTGGCCGGCGTGGTGTGGCCAGGGAGCAGCTGGGAGACACCGCGGAGCTTGGCCATGGGCAGCATCACCTACCACAGCACCGCAGAGTTAGTCCCAAATTCAGTGCTGATTGTTAGCTCTGAGTAAGGGACAGCGGGAGAGAGAGAGAGAGGAAGGAGGGAAGGAGAAGAAGGAGAAAAGAAAAGAAAAGAAAAGAAAAGAAAAGAAAAGAAAAGAAAAGAAAAGAAAAGAAAAGAAAAGAAAAGAAAAGAAAAGAAAAGAAAAGAAAAGAAAAGAAAAGAAAAGAAAAGAAAAGAAAAGAAAAGAAAAGAAAAGAAAAGAAAAGAAGAAAAGAAAAAGAAGAGAGGAAGAGGTGAAGAGAAAAGGAAAGGGGAAAGGAAAAAAAAAAAAAAAAAAAAGGGGGGGGAGGAAGTGGAAGAGAAAAGCCCCTCGCCCGCTTTCCCCACTGAAAAGGGTTAATGAAGTGTCTGGTGAAAATGTGCCCGGCATATAATGGGATTGTCTCGCCCGTCTCGCAGCCACCGTGCCGGCACTGGCCACGCAGGAGCCACCCGGGAACAGCGCCGGGGACGCCGCCGGGACGGACGGGCCAAGCCGTGCCGGGGCTGGCCCTCGGTGTCCCGGTGCGGGGCGGTGGCGGTGCCCGGGCGGTGCGTGTGACCGCTGCCGCCGGCCGCCCGCGCTGCCTCCCCCGGGGGGCCAGGGGGGGATTTGACACCGAGCACCGGCGGCAGTAAAGGCGCAGTGAGGCAGAGGTGATGGTAAAGCGATGGCAAATAAACAGCAGCGCCGAGAGGGCCGGGAGCCTGGACATGGCAAACATTTCCCTGCTCGAAAACAAATTCCCGGACAGAGTCTTAAACAGGCAAATAAACTTGCCGGCTCTGTTTTTCAATCAAGCCTTTTAAGTACTAGACTGAGGCAAATTACAGGCGCAGGAAAACCTGCTGAAACTTAGGAAAGTGTTATTTTACTATCTCAGATGGTTAGAGGGATCTGGATCTACCTTGGCTGCACTAAATTGCCTGTAAAAAAGTGGTGATAAAGTGTAAAAGTAACAAGTGCCTCCTTATTCACGTGTGTTCTCCTAATCTGATCACCTTCTGTCTCTTTATGAGGCTACTGGGTGGCTGGGGGCTACCCCGGGCCGGCTGCAGGACTGCGGCGGCCCGTGCTGGGGCGGGGGTTATTCGGGGATACGGTTTCACAAGGCGGTCACAAACCCACCCGAGTGGAAAAGTGGCCGCCCCGGGGGCCGGGGGCCTGGTCCGGCGCTGCGCGGAGCGAGGATGCCCGCGCAGGTGCAACGCGGCTGCGGGCGGCCGGGCCCGCACCCCCTGGGCCCGCAGCCCGGGACTCCGCACCTCTCCCCGCAGCCCGCTCCGCGCCAGCCGCCTCCCTAAAGCGTGTCAGGGAAAAAGACTTCAGCATGTCTTCTCCCATATTTTTACAGCTGGACGTTTTAAAAATTCACTAGCTATTCCCTGAGTGGCACTTTGTGTTTCTTCTGATTATTATTTTTCTTTTTACTTTTTTTTGGGGGGTGTGGGGGCAAAGCCTCAGAATTATTTTTTAGCAGTTTTACACTGAGGTCAAGGGAATGCGCTCTTCGAGTATTCTCCCTTAATTAAGAGGAAAAAGCTTTCCTGGGTATTAGCGACAGTCACACAGTCGGGGAGACTTTTATTTCACACGCAAGGCAGAAGTGAAATAATGAAAGAAGTGCGTTTGATCCCGATCGATACCGTTTTCCACGTAAGAGGGTGAAAGCTACAAAATGTTTTCTATTCCCAACCCAGCCAGAAAGCACTGAAAAGCTGAAAACTTTTCCTCTCGAACGACTAAATTACAAGGGTCGCCTCCAAACCTTCTTCCACTTGCCATGAAATTGAGACACTCTTGCTGGGGGGGGGGAAGCTTTTCGAAACATACACCCCCCAAAAAAAACAGCTTTTAAAATATTATTTCTTTTATGAGTGGATTGTAAGCGAAGGATTATTTAATGCAACTCATCTGGGGTGGGGGGTGGGGGGAAGTGCTGCTGCAGCGAAAGCCAAGACGCGCAGCTCAGAAACTTTGCACAGTCGGATCTCGCCCGCGGAGCAGGAGCAGCCCTGCATCGCTGCGCTGCGAGAAAAGCAAGGGAAAGGCAAGGAAATCTGACGGATTTGGTCGGGGACGTGAGATTTTGTTTCCGTAATTAGCTCCAAAGTAGGGATGGCAACCTGAAGATTTAACAACATATTTGTTTTCACATTGCGGGCTCTGGATTATTCACGTTAAAATCACCTAAACAAATGCAGGTTGCTGCTGTTATTGTTAAGGTTCACAAAAAAGCTGATGATGATCCGGAGAGGTCTTTCACTTCCTCTTTTCCACGCTCTATGTTTTTTTCCCCTTCACAAATAAAGAGTAAATAAGCATCTGCTTTTTACGTCACGCAACTTATGCAACATTTCATCTGACTTTTTTTTTTCGCCTAACCATTTATTTTTTGCACTCCGGAATGTGAGTTGCCATTGCTATGGATATCAAATGAAACTTGCCCAGATGTGTCAGAGAAAATAAAGACATCAGCTGCTTTTTAAAATAGGACGCGAAAGGGGTAGAAGTTTTGTTGTTCATTCCCTCAAAAAAAAAAAAATCCTAAAAAAAACTAAAAAAAAAAAAAACCACCAAACACTGCAGCAGTTAAAAGCAAAGATCCCTATCATAAAGGAGAAACAGATGGGATGAGCGTAAGGCAAATAATTAAATAAGTCGGGCTTTGCGTGTGGACGGCCGAGCCCTCGCCTCGCGAAACAGAGACCTTCGGGCGGCCAAACTGTATAAAAAAAGTGCTGGAAAAGCGCCTGAAATTACAACATTTACATCGACTTTTCGCGGGTGACTCCAGCAAGTTGGGAAGCGCTTCGTTAACAGCCCCCCCACCCCCGCCCCGGGCATCCCGGCCACGTTCCCATCCTCCTCCGCCGCTTCCCCCGCGCACGCTCCGCTCCCACGCGCGGTTTGGTTGCGGGAGGGAGTGGGTGTTTTTTGGCACAAGCTCGTGGCCGGGGCAGGGCCGGGGGATGAGGAGGATATCCCCGGTAGCACCGCATCGGTACCTGCGCCCGAGTCTGGCTGCCTCCCCCGCAGGGCTGCCGCTGCCCCTCCGTGCACACGCACATTCACACACTCATCCCCCCCCGCCGCCCCCAGCCCTGCCGACAGCCCACAGCGCCCACTATAGGGCCCGGAGCCTCTCGCACCCCCCTTTCCCGACAGCCCCCCCACACACTCCAGCCCCCGGCAGCAGCAACTTCCAGCGCTCGCCACTGAACTTTTCCTCAACTCCTTCCCCACCTCCCCCAGACCGGCTCCGGTCGCCGAACGCCCCCCCGCCCCGCTCCCTGCCGTCGCCCGCCGAGTCGAGCCGGGACCGGCTCCGCTCGGCTCGGCGGGCGGCGGCGGGGACGGGGGATGCTGCAGGTTGCCTGCGAGCTCCGCGCCGCATCAGACATGTCTATGCAACATGGCAGAGAGGGAGGGTGAAAAGCCAAGAGAAAGGGGTATTGCACCTACTTGCGGCCAGCTTCCTCGCCCTGCCTTTGGATCGCATGCTGCCAGTCCCGCGGCCGATGCTGGCGTGGGGTTGGGGGGGGCGGGGGGGCTTTTTTTTTTTTTTCCTCCCGGAGCTTTTCCTCCTTTTTTCGCTCCCCCTTTCCCTCTCTCCTCTCCCTCTCCCGCACACACACTCTCCCTTTCTCTCAATCCCGGCTCGCTATCTCTCCAGCATTGTCAGTTTGGACACCTTCGCACATGCGCACGGGCGGCTCCCCCCCGCTCTTCAACATTTCAGCGCCGCCAAAAAAAAGTTTGCAGCGATCCATCACCGCCGGTGGGGACCCTGACAGCCGGCACCGGGGCCGGGACGGGCCGGGACGAGGCGGGCAGCAGCCGCCGCAGCTTCGCTGCCTGGCAGCCGGGAGGGGTTACAGCGGGGGACATCTGCGCTCCCACCGGAGCGGGGGCTGAAAGCGGGGGGGGTAGGAAGAAATGACACCTTTTTCTACCCTTTTCTTTTTAATTTTTTTTATGGGATATTAATTATGTTCTGGAGTCTGCTCAACATTTAAATAGATTATTCTCACCCAGCCGCAATTTTCGTATATCTCTGCGCATATACAGGCAGAGAGAATTAATTTGATTATGTGTTTTATTATGTATGCGTACCATTAAATTGTGCACTTTCCCCGCGCACACACTTTTTCCTCACCTTGAACTCGGCTCAGCCACCACCAGTTGGGCAGGAAAAAAGCCCTTTTAAAACAGTAACACCGATCGCTCTAATCTGTTTTAATTATAGGGTTTGCCAGTCAAAGAGGGAGCGGGCAGAAATTGGGAACTCCTTTAGGGGATGGCTGTGTCCGAGGTATGAATCAATCCAAACTACATATAGATTTTCTCCTGGTACAACCTCCTTGCATTAAACAGTTTTGTTCAATACCTTCCATGCGCTGTTTATGTTCCCATTAATATCTGTTGCAAATCCTGCCAGACAGCATAAAAGAAAATTACAATCTTTCAGACTTCGGGACTGCGCCAGTACATACCCGCTGCTCAACTTTTTGTTCTAATAAAATCTTCACCATCGCCCCTTTCCCCTTCTATACCCTCCCCCTCGCCTTCCAAACCCCCGGCTGCTGGTGGTGCAGATGGGGGCCACCGGTGGAGCCCTCCCTCGGGCCCGGTTCTCCCCTGCACCCCACCGGTGACACCCCCCGCACTCGGGCAGTGGGGCGGGGGCACTTCTTATCCCCCGCTGCTCCCCCAGACGCCCGGCAGATAGGCGCAAGCACTTGAACCTGCTCTGTGGTTCCTGATGCCCACAGTTATTTTTGATTTGTAAACTATATTTACTCATTTTTCAGGGTCACGCAGCTGCTCCGTGCCCACCCCACCCCTCCCCCCGCAGCCGGGCAGGGGTTGCATCTAACGGCCCTCGAGCAGGACGGGCAGGAAAGCAGGGTGCTGCGCGGCCGAGCACACACACAGGGGTCAACCTCCCCTGGCTCCAGACCCCCCGTCCTCCTTGAGGTCCCCAGCCCGGGCTGTCCCGGGCGAAGCTGGGCCCCTCTGCCCGGGCGGAGTCAGGGCCCCGGCTGCAGGGAGGCGGCCCCCCGGCTGCGCGGGGGATGCGCGGGGCCTGGACAGGGCCCGGGACTTGTCCTCGGGGGACGGACAACTACCCGACCACAGACCTCGCTCGCAGGCATTGCCTTTCGGCTCGGTGCTGCACATGGGTGTCCCCAAATCAGCGTTTCCGCACCGACCTGCGGTGCCGGCTCATTCGAGAGAGCCGAAAACACCCGGGAAGTTTGCAAAACTCCCCCAGCGCCCCTCTCCTCCTGCTGAACGGAGAGCCCGGAGAAGCCGCAGCTCGGGCAGGGGTGTGCGCGTCCTTTTCCCTGCCCGGGGACCACGCTGCCGCCCGGGAGGCCGAGCCCGACGCGGCGGGGAGCAGGCGCAGGAGCCCCGTGGCCGGGCCGGGCGCGCAGATGCGGGTTTCCCGGGCCGGTAGCCCTGACCCCGGCCGCGCCTGCCTGTCACCGCCACCTGCCACCGCCGTCCCAGCGGCCCCGGAGCCCGGCAGGTGCCGCGCAGCCCTCCCTGGGCACCGGCCGCCCCCCGCCGCCCGCCCTGTGGCCGGCAGCGTCCCCCGCCGCAGCCCTGCCAGGTTCGCCCCCCTCCCCGAAAGGTCCCGGCCACCCCCCCGGGAAATCCGTTTAGTTCGCGCGGGGAGGTTTCTCCGCGCCGGCAGCCTCCGCTCCCTGCCGGGTGGAAGTGGCCGGCTGCGGGGATGCGGGGTCGTTTTCAGAAGATCCACGGCCGAAAATAAATATTTAAATTTGGGGGTTGTGCGGGTTTTCGTTTGTTTTGGGTTTTTTGGTTGTTGGTTGGTTGGTTGGTTTGGTTTTTTTAGGTGGAGGGGTGGAATTAAATCTGTTTGTTATACAGGCTGGGAGACCAAAAGCACCCCCTCACACACAGGTTTCAGTGCATTCCCCGTAACAGGAAATTTTCTCTTCCTTACATTATAATTGAACAAGCCCCGCAGCCTACTTGGAGAAAAGTTGGAATTCTTCATCGAGGTATTTGTTGTGCTATTGTCTTTGTGCACTGAACTTTACATCGTGTTATTCAATCTCAATCTATATTCTCCTAGCTACCAGTAAGATTAATTTAATCATTGTAATGCAATTATTGATACTGTTTACCCAACGCTTGATTTCAGGTTTGCTGTTAAGAAATTAAGCTTCTTGCTGGGTGACCGAAAAGCTATGCAGGGATTTCCAGTCCATGTTGAAATGAAACAGTCCTCTTTATTTAGTCTCAGAACTCCAGCTTTCAGCCACGGGTTCAATTAGCCAAAATGGAAACAATTTTCATTCATTGCAATAACTCACTGTTCTGCTGATCACTTTCAAAATATACACTTTATTATTATATGCTGACCTCGGTGCCGCGAAGTGGCAAGGCTAGAAAGAGGCAGAGGGATCTGTCCAGCCCCCTTGGGCTGTAATTATTAGAAATTAATTGGGTTCAGGACCCTGGGTAGCATGGGTAAATTAATAGCTTGTCTGGTTGTTTAAATCCGAATTCTCAGTCCACAGGAGAGCAGAGGAGGGAGGCTCTCCCTCCCCAAACCCGCCCCGGGAGAGCGCGGCGAGGGTTGGGGCAGCGCGGACCCGCCGGCTGATTTTCCTCCTTCTTTTCACCAACGCATTGTTTTCGGGTAGCTATTTAGGGGTTAAAAATAAAAAATAAAGATCCTGTATACTTGGAGCTGTCGTGCGGGAGTAAAAGTGAAAAGGGAGCCTTAGGCAAAAGGAAATTACTGCAAGCCCGCGTGACCTTTCCGAGAGGTAATCAATCAAGTGATCAACAGGGATATTTATCATTGCTAGATGGGGCTACTTTACAAATGCACAGAAGGGGGGGGCGGTACATACACACACACACAAAAGTTTGGATAAACCCGGTAGGTCTGAAGACAAATGCGGGGACTTTAATCACTGGGAAGATTGCACATTTTCTTTTTTGAGCTCTCAGAAGGAAAGGAAAAGAGAAAACCACTCCAAAGTTTCGCAGTAGAAAATGCCTCCTGTACTAGGTGGTCACATGGAAGCTGTCCACTTTGCTTTGCAGTCCTGGGAAAGGCTGGGAACGACAGATGTGATTTAAAAAAAAAAAAAAAAAGAGAAAGAAAAAAAAAAAAAGAAAAAAAAAGAAAAAGCACCAAATACAAGGGAAAATAATAGAGAGAGTGAGGCTTCGATAACCGGGTTCGGTGTTTGTTTTTATATAATGGGGTTTTATTTGCTGGCTCGAAACTCGGAGGCTGCGGAGCCCAGTCCTGTCTGCCTCTAGTCCCCGAAACGGTTAACTCCGAAAACAAACCAAAAAAAAGCAACAACAGAAAAAAACCCACCCTATGCCCCCTACTATACGAAATCAGCGATCTGGTTCAATTAAACTTGCTCTCCGTAGCATAAAGCATCCACCACAATACAGGCAATGAAAACCAACAATAAAAGCCCATGCATTTTCTGCACAGTTTCCTTCTCTCTTGTAAAACATGCCGTCGTGTAAGCACCAGACATTTAATTTTGCTGCCTATAACTTACCGGATTCCTTAACAAACTACTATGACCACTTTTTTTTTTTTCCTTTTCTTTTTTTCCCTGTTTTGCACTGTGTTTCACGAACACTCCTGCACAATGCTGCTCTGTTTGCTCCCAATGCTGGTGCCTTTTAACGACTTTTGCGGAGAGAAGCAAACGCCAGCTCCCCCGCTGCTCCCCGGTAGCGTTTACTGGAGCCGTCTTTGAGAAGAAATCCGCGGCTAACGACTGCGAGCCCGCGCAGCCCGGCGCTGCGCGCTGCGCTCGGAGGAGCCGCGGAGGGCTCGCCCAGGCCCCTGCGCGGCACCCCGCGGTCTGCGGCGCCCCCTGGCGGCTGCAGAGCGGCACCGCAGGTGCGGGCCGGGGGGAGAGCGAGGGTGAGCGCCCCGCGCCGACAGCGGCCGGGAGGGAGGAGGAAAATAAGCCGAAAGCGGGTTTTAATGGAGCACAAGTACAGGGACTGGTAAGGGCGCTTGCCCGGAAGCCAAGGGCTCGCTCTGAACTTCCAACAGGCCTGGAATGATCCTGTCCCCAGGGAAAGTGTCACTGAGAACGCTGGGGATGGGAAGAGTGAAATGCATTCCTGGGTTAAGAGATGTACAGAGCACCAGGGCGGCACACAAAGTAGTCCTCTGGAAAAACTTCCCCATGAAAACGGTACAAGATGTCAACTGTGAAGCAGATCTCGTTTTTGCCTATAGGAAGGACTTGGATTTCCACAACACTGAGACTGAAAGAAAAACAGAGAAAATATGAACAGGCTAGATGGAAAGAGCAGGGTGGAGATCAGCATGGTCAGCCAGGACACCAGAGAACTGAATCTGATTCTGTACTTCTACTCAGATTTCCTGGGTTACTTTGTATTGGCCCATTGGTCTCAGCATTCCTTTGTCCCTCTCCTGAAATGGAAAGAAGATTTACCAAATCCAAGAGCTGGAGGTCTCTGTTTTAAGGTGCCACAGCAGGGCTGGCTTGCTTCTGTTCCCAGTCCCTTGAGAAGGGAGCAATGCAGGACTGTCCCCACATGTGTAACAGGACTCACATACTAAGTGACCGCAAGCAAAACACTAATTTACAAAATTTACTCAATTTACCAAAGAGAGGTGCAATCAATATCCTCAACGAAGCTCTTTTCCAAGACTTACAGCACTTTCTAGCAAAAAAAGAAGTCATATCATGGCCTCAAGGGGTTACCTCCAGTACATCTTGTTCTTAAAAAAGCATCAGTGGAAACTTAATTGGAAAAATTAAAGAGGAGGAGGGGGAAAGTAATTACAGGCCACTAGAGAAAAACAAACATGCTCTGAATGCAGACAAAACACTGAGCAGAGAGGAATTAATAGTACTACAAATCAAAAGGGAAAAATGTCAGCAGAGATCAGCAGAAAGTGAACATCCTATTAAAAGCGAAAATAGAAATAATCAAAATCACGGAGAAACACAGAAAGGGGGAGGAATTTGGAAAGCAACCTGAAATTAAAAGAAAGGAATGGAGCACATTTTACTTGATTCTCAGTAATAGTTAAAGCTGATGTATGAAGGTTTAAAAACACTTGAAGCCCCACTGGGCAGGTAGGTCAGCAAGTGAGAAATCCCCAGCTGAATAGACACAAGGGCTTTGTGATTTATATCAACTGGGCCAGGCTGGCTCCCACTACACCAAATGAACTGGGCAAGGCTGGATAAGTCCTGCAGAAGACAAAAGGGGGTTTTCTGGTATCTCCCATGACCTTTCCCTTCCTCCCTGGCCTCCCCCAGTGGATTCCCAGAAGGAAGAAGCTGAGATCTGGTGAGTTAGGCTTTGAGGATCTGTTGTCCCCTTTGGGCAATGCAATGAAACAGTGCAGTGAGCACTGCTCGACTCTCATGGGTCAGTAAAACACTCTTGTGGAGAACATTTTCTTTTACTGAAGCCACATTCTGAAGCAGCCCTGTCCAACATCATGAAGGTTGGGGAAGCTTGGTTATTGAGAGGATAAGATGACAAAATATAAAGGGGAAAAATGTAAAGGGGTGATGGCAGAAAGGCTTCCAGCTAGCAGTGCTGCAATAAATGAAATTTTGAAGTAAAAAATGAAATCATTCATTTGTATCATGAAAGCAGGATCATGACCAAGAACTGTTATCACAAAAGTGATGGTGCTTTGTTGGTGTTTTATCTGCTTTCATTCACAGTTACTATGAGTGAGCTTCTTTCTGCTTGCCTTTAAAACAACCACGAAGGCAGGCTAAAGCATCAGCCTTTATAAAATCCACAAACTCATTTTTCCCTTTAAAGCATAAGGAACACATTCATATTTCACTCCCATTTCTCTCCAGTACAAAAGCACAGGGTCGGAATTAATGACTAAAGTATTTGTGTGACGTTTTATATTGTATTGGCATTTATATAGTGCTTTTCACAGGCTTCACGTCAAAACCCTTTACAGGGCAATAAATCTTATACCTTTCCTGATGAAATTGTATGTAGGCAATTGGGCACCTATCCTGCCCTCAGCAATGTCCCACGTGCGAGGCAAGGGAAGTGTGATGAAACCTGCAGAAGTGGGTCTGAAAAAAATGGATGTAGGTCAAACCTCCCCCCCCCTTAATATCCTGCAACATGTTAAAAAGTCTTTAGAGCCCACTTGAACAGCCACAGGAAAGACCTAACCTTAACATGACAAAGCTTCTATTACAGTCTGAATTACTCAACATGCAAATTGAATTGTGGGTCTTACACTTAACCCCAGGGTTTTTTGCCTCGGAATTTAAACAAGATGTCCATTTACATGGAAAATAAGGATTTTTCAACTGACTTCACTTCTAAAAATAGTGTTCATTCACAAAACTGAATCCAAGTACCAAATTTTTGATCCTAAGCTTTCTGTTAGCACTCACAAATATATCTCCTATCACGAAATTTCCAATGTGACAAAGCATCTCTCCCCTGCTGGCATTTGCTTTCTTATTTGCAGTTTTTCAGACAGCAAAGAGTAATGCAGTTCTGAGTACTGTACACCCTATTAGACTGACTCCTTTATTCATTCATTTGCATTCCTGCTGTGTTTCCAAAACCAATTTAGGGGAAGAAAATATGGAAAGTCATATAAAGTCTTTTTGGAGAGAGATGGCTGGGGTTGGTAAGCAGGAGCCAGAGCCCTGCTCTATTGTTAATATGGGAGAATCAAGGTGCTGTGCCCCGTTTGCCCAGTTAAGAGCTTTTTTGGTTCCATCAGTGTTAAAGGAAGCTTAGCAGGGCATCTCTCCTGAAGGATTGTACCCCTTACCACTTAAACGCAATCGTCCCAAGGTTGCACAAAGGCAATGGTTAAGAAGCAAATGGAAAATCTTTGCAGTAGCTCAACACCATTTTAAAACCACTTTTCCACCTCCCCTATCTGTAACACATGAAAACTGATAACATTCTGCACATACTGGCTGATAGTTCAAATGCATTAGAAACAAACTTAGTCATGATTTATTAGCCGGAAGAGATGTTAGAATAATTTCTAAGTGTGAAAGAATAAAAAAAAATTAAAAAAAAAAATACTGTTCTCCACCAAACAGACATTTAGATTACTTAATCTAAAAATCGAAGTAATTCAGAAGTAAAACAAAAGTAAACAGGGAAAAACACTTTGTCAGGTTCCATTAAGTGCTACAGGCTATGTTAGAAGTGGAGAGTTCCTGCATCTTTTCAGAGGTGACTAAGCCTTTGCGAGATCTGAGCATTAGTTGCGCAGATGCGCTGCCATGTGACGAGCTAGCGCTGCCTTCGCTTTCCTCTGAGTAGTGTATCACCAGCTCTGTATCACTCAGAAGAGCTCAAATTCACACCCCATTGTTGTGCCCTGATGGAAAAGTAGCACAATTTTAACTCTTGTTCCCGCCTCAGTATACAACTTATTTAGTAGTTTAGGGAATTATCTGTAAATAATAGACATGTCTAGACTTCATCGAGATGGATGACAATGGTAATTAAAGCGGTCTTCCAGTGGGACACACCATCAGCATCAATAGTTAAAGCAGAATTTTAAGAGTAACCAACACATTAGAGCCTGTAAATTCTATTCTTTCTGGCAGTAATACATTCGAAGATTAAATTAGACTAAATGTTTGTTACAACAAACGGATTTATGTTAACATTCAGGATTATGCTCCCAGTCAATGTTTATTATGCTTTTGGTCATATTTATTCTAAAGGTCTCATTTTCCTACTTCCATAATTTTTTGATCAGGTTTGTTTAAACTGGAAGTCTTTTACTTTTTGCTTTAAAAATTACTGTTTCTTCTTAAAACTTCTAGTAGTTTATGGTATCTGGAATGAGTACTAAGAAAAAGGAAACAAGCTAAAATAAATTACTATCTAATCTAACCCATCTGACTATTTCTAAGGTACCTATTATTATGGTACTAAAGTACTGAATCTCTGATAGCAAGTGATCTTTGATCTTAAATTGGACCTCTGATAACATTTTTAATTAAGCATCTTATTTGATGCCTGCTTAGCTAACATGCAAATGCATCACACAAAAAACAAAAGTTACAAGAGCAGGGAACAGAAAATGGTAGCTAGTTGTAACATGTTTAATGTACCAAAACAAAGAAACCAAGCCTCCAGATCATGCTGAATTAAAATTACCAGGTTTAAAGTTGAAAGACAGAGTAAAAACAACCTATGAATGAAAAATGCTTTCAATCTATTAAAATTCAAAGTTTGTCAGAAGCAAATTCGAGGTACTCAGAAAACCAATTCTGCAAAACTAGGATTTTTTTTTTTTTTCTTCCTTTACCTTCCAGTGCCCAGCAAACACCCTGTTCTGTTGCAATCCTTCACTAGGAGTTTTGTTCAACACTTCCACACTGGTTGAGATAAACCACATTTGTCATCTTTGAAAGGTGTTTTCAAAATACTTTTTGCATAAGACTCATTAGTATTAAAGCACGAATGCACAGACAAACTTTATATGACTATATTCATAGTTGATTTGACAGCTATTTCTAAGAGACTTCAAGAAGGCAGATACCACCAGAGCACTGCTATTTCAATTTGTTGAGGCTTATAAGAAAGCACATATCGACCAACACCTTATATCAATACAGGGCAAGTACAGACACCACTTGCAGCTGACAGAAGTTGAGCGTATTCAATTCCTTCCACATCAGATAGGAATTACTCTCTTGGATGTTATATGCTGCTACTTCTGCTTAAGACACAAGTACAGATACTATTGCTCAGACCTTTCTGCTAGATACAGAACCCCAAAAGATTTCAATCACACTTAAATCCCGCATACACCAAAGCCCCACTGTTTTAGATGGGAATCATCAAGCACAGTATCATTATACTTAGACTACCAAGTAGTCTTTTTCAAACTGTCTTTGGAAAATTTTCTAAGATATTCCCATTTGCTTTTCTATATTGTTTCTTTCATTCTGCACTCATCACCATAATATGAGCACACTCTAATAGCACACTAAACAGCTGTTAAACATTTATTTCCCCAGCATCTTCCCAGAGGGGGATGCATATACTGTGTAGTGATTTGTAAGATTTAAATTTTTCACTTTCATGCAACCTATATAAAGATTTCACCACAAGTTCTCTGACAGCTTTGCAGCCTAAAGGAGCAGCCTCTTGGTATCTGCTGCCTGGAAGAAGGCAGCATATAAACAGTAGTCATCTCATGCTTATCTGAGCTCAAAATTCAGTCCTTTCCTTCCTAAGAGCAGCCCGAGTCTGCAGTAGGAGAATCTGGCTGAAGACTGAATGACAAAACCCTACAGAAGAGGCAGGAGAGCAAAGTCCTCATTTTTCTTCTTCCTCACATTTCCTAAGGTAACTGTGGTTTAGCCTTTTGGTTTTCATTTTTCAGTAAAGTCCTTAAGCCTAGTTCACAGCAGTCTTTATGGCTGAGAACTCATTCATCAAGAGCAAAATCTCAGATGCAAAGTTCATGATGGAGTGCTGAGGTGCAAAGTTGAAAGACAAGAAAAATAGTTTTTTCCATCCCAGAAATAATATCAAAACTTCAGAAGCATTTGCAATTGCAACAAAATTAATTTAGGAATCAGATTTGCTTGCTGTTTGATTTTTTGTTTGTTTTTACAAAAGCACAGGAAAAGAGTACTCTAACAACATTATAACCCAGAATTAGGGCTCTCCTGGAATGTGAAGGCTTTGGGGGTTTAAATCCTTCATCTCAGCCAGGCAGATCAGGGTTAGAGCACACTCCCTCTAGGTTCTAGCCTGAAAATAAACTTTTTATTACAGAAGTTTCACTAAAACTGGCATGTTCCCACAAAATGCTTCAGTGGTGAGAAATAAAGAATTCCCGAGTGTAAAGTGCTGCCAAAAAATTCCCAAACGTTTCCAGCCAGCAAGCAAGTTAATGTGTCGTTTTACCATCAGTGGCAAAGGATCTCTCTGTCCCAGTGGTGCTGTAAGGTCATGCCTCAGCTTAGCCCCACCAACCTGTTTGTGCATCCACACTGCTTGGTGCCCAAAATAGTGCAGGGTCATTTTCAAATGCATTTGAACAGTTTGTATTTTAAATGCTTGTATAAAAAAGCAATGGTCACAGCTAAGGAACACAGACAGAAAACTAATGTCACCCCTTTTCTATCCTTTTACAGCAACTTCTATTCTCTGCATATTCACACACACACCCATTCATGGTGTGTGGATAGATTCTGGAAATAAAACTTTCACAAATATTTACTCTTCAAAGCTATATGCTTTGAAAAGAGAGGTGGGATCCAGTTTTCACCTGTGGCACTTAGCACTTGTCTCTTGTTCACATGCTGGGAAAGGCCAGAAAAGAGAAGCTCTTATGTTGCCTGGAATTGAGTGCAAGGTGATAACTCTCTGATTTGTCAAAACTCAAAATCTTTCTGGAGGAGAAATCCTGAAAAGGAGCTGGCTAACATAGCACAGCTGCAGTCATTAATCTGATGGAAGGTTCTGTGGATATCAAAGCAAAGGACAGGGTGAGTCCCCCTGTCAGCTGAGCACAGCTGGGTATTTTGGAGAGGGTATACTTTTCTTAACCAAACTTAGAGAAGTGGCTGTTTCAGAAGTTCAAGGGTGCTGAGTCAGCACTTCTAGAGACCACTCTCCTCTTTATCCCTTGTGAATACTGGATGCAGTTAAACATTTCGTATTAACATCCCCATGCTAAGTTTCCACATGCTACCCCTTATTATATTCAATCCACAGTAACAGCAATGCTTCGTAGTTGGAATGCAGAAGTGAACCCACACCAGCTCCATCTTTTTCTAAATTCCTTTGCTATCCCCAAACAGGCAACACAACACCTGCTGTTATCCCCAGCAAAGCCAGTACTACCAGAGACGAAAAGCATCGCTGTGTTACAGGCAAAAGAACACCTCCATTGGCTGGTCTAAAGAAAATGAAGCTGAGAAAAAGAAGTCCTGCTTTCTCTCTGAAGAAGAATTTGTGTGCTCAAAACAAACTTGAAAGAACTCAAATAATTAATATAATTTGTAATTAATTATATCTAGACACACAGCAGTCTGAGAAGCTGTAGTGTTATATATATAACCTCCTCATGTTTCACTATTTACGTTGTGATATTCTCTGGCTATTTCCCAACCTTATTCATTCACCCTAGAGATCAATTTATTCACCAAAATAAAGTATGATTTTATCTTTGTACTGTATGGAAAACCGAAACAAAATTTCTCACAGGAGGCAGGGGTTAAGACACAGGACTGGGTGTCAGAGAAGTGGTGTTCTATTCTTGGCTCTACCACTCACTTGCTGTGGGAGCTTGTAGAGCAAGATATAGAGCAGGAATGGAGACTCTAGCCAATAAATTCCTCCTCTGTAAGTTTTCCTCTTTCATTATGCATGAGAGTGAGTTTTTCCAGTGCTCAAGCATACATCTGAAAGCTGGGGAAATGCGACTCAACCAAAATACAGAACCAGCAGAGAAAGAAAATGAGTGGAAAACATAATTTACAAAGTTTTCTTGGGCGCCTCTGAAGTACTGAAACAGAATCTGTACTCACACAGCAAAAACAGAGGACCAAAACCTGCCCCAGTTTCAGTAGGCAGACCTCCAACTATTGCACTGGACCCGCACAAGGGCTGACCTTGGCCTGCTGTACTACTACTCCTTGATGCATTTTATGCTTCAGGAAAGTTTTCTGAGACAGCAAACAATAAAGACTCAGGCCAGGGGAGAAAGGTTTTGTTTTAAAAAAAATAGGAACAGATGCTTTGGTTTTTAAATAAGCAAACTGACTTTAAAAAGTAAAAATAGAATTTATTAGGGCAACTTTGATCCAAAAGCCATAGCTAAGACTATATCCAGATCTGGAATAGCTAACAAACTGCCTAAATTAAGAATGACAAACTCCCAGTCAGCTCTCCTACTGGCAGCAGCATTTCCATGCCCTTCAAGAGGAACAGACCCAACACTACTTCTTGCTTTAGGTGATAGTAGAGATCTAATGCAAAAGGTTGTAACTTTTCTTGTCAGTTTGGGAGAATAAATAAAATGTATGCATGTAGGTCCCCATTTATGCATGGCTGGGGCTAGGCTCTTGTACCACTCTGTCAGCTATTGATTGAAGAGCTAGATTTTTGCAACTACAGTGTTCTGTGTGTAAAATATTTTGTCATGAAACTGATTTATCTTGGCCTTATTTATTTTTAATTGTTTCACCACCTACTCAGAGAATGTGCACCACATTCTGCTTTGAGCCATGTTCTAGAAGTCTGGTGCAGATTCAACTCATTCACTGACAGCTTTATAGCCAGGTCTTGGAGTCTTTAGGCTCAGAGAAACATAACACTAATCTAGTTGTAGAGTTTGGTTCAATATTAACTTTTTTCTAAATTTTGTATGTGATACATGGGGCTAGCATTTACCATGTTTTAAAATTGTTAGATTTGCATGAGCTCAAAGACGGACCAACAACCTCACAAAAGCAGCTGTTGTACGATGCTAGTTCTCCCACATGGGTAACCCTGGTTCTACTATAACAAAATACACTACCATGGCCAAGATGGAAAAAAAAATCTTATTCTGACAATCCCTCAAGAAGCCAAGCTTTTAGAAATTTTTGTTCTGAAAGTCAGGCCCTCTAGGGCTTCTTTCCTGTGACCAAATATAGGATACATCCACTCATAAACGATTTATTGCAAACATTATCAGTGAACATAGGTGTCCTTACAAAAATTTTGTTCCCTCCTCATTTTCTTATGTCAAACCTCTAACTTTTTTTTCTTCCATGCAGGTAACAAACCGTCCCAGCCAGTTGCTGAGGAAGTAGAACTAGTTTCTTGATACATAAGAACCATCCTTCCAATTTTATACTTTCTAAAATGTTCTATATTTTCATTGCTGAAATATTAGGTAACAGCAGTCTTTAAACTCCGTGCAATGCACACTTGATATATATAACAATTATTTCTTAATAAAATATAATTATTAAAAACATTCAAGGCAGTCTCAAAAAAATGTGCAACTGAAACTGTTAATATACCTGAGGGATTATTTCCATACTTATGTATATTAGGCATTATAGAAAACATAAGATTTCTTGGGACATTATCAACAAAGGAGATTATTTTTTTTTTAACCTGCTTTTTACTGATTGCATTATCAAATTCAATTTTATTAGCTTGAATCTTCTGGGAAGGATATTATTTTAATAACACATAAAAGGTTTACCTAGTAGTTGGCTGTTGGCTTTTACTCGATACTTAATGTAATCTGTAATTACTATAGCAGCTCCTATGCTGGCTAGTGTGTTAAGGTCACTGGAAAGCTATACTGTGTTGTACTTGGTGTACAAGAACATCCTTCTGGTGATTGATGGCTGCACCCTATGGAAATGTTTTAACTTTGTCCTTGAAGCGTGCCTTTAAGGAACACTGTCAATATGGATTCTTCCTTGTCAAGCAGTACATGGTCCCCAGGAATCCGTAGACAGATGAAGATCTTTCTACCACTGAGCATTTTTAACATCCCCTTTGGATTTCAAATTTGGTTCCCAAGTCTTTATCCAATGGACTTGCATACCTTTTCTTTATTAGAAAGGGCTAGTTTAAAAGGCATATTTTACCTTGCACCAGCATTAAGATGGAAAACATTTGAAAGCCTATCTATACTTTAAAAAAAAAGGTGTTGAAGGGCTTGGCTTCAAGAAGATAGACTTTCACCTTTTTAACTATTGTTCCTCCTTGCAGTAGTTTTCTCTTTAAACTGTATTCCTCAACTATCTGAAACATTTGGCCAGAACTTGGAGTTTAGAAACACACTTAGAACATGATTTGAACTGGCTTATATTACAAGACTAAACTGTATTTTAAAGCCGTCTAGCATTACTTTGCTGTAGCCAAGCCCTGTGACACAGCAGGCTTGCAAGCCAGCAAGTCACCTGCGGCTTCACATGTCATCTGCTTCAGTGGTGCTGCTGAGATAAACTAGAAAATAGAAGCAAGGGGCTGGAAATATTCCAGAACTGCAGTATCCCCAAGCTTATTAAACTGGGACTCTATACTCAAAAGATTTCCATGAAATAGATTGACAACTAAAACAATGGTCAATATTAATCACAGAATCAGCTATCTAACTATTAGTCCACATCTGTTTACGATCCTCACTGGATGTGAACCAACTTTTTGTCCTGGTGGTACAAGTTTGCTACGTTAAAAATGGCATTCCTGAGGGAAAAATCAGTATGGAAAGTCCACTGGCTAGAGGATGAAAAATCAACTTTGTGGAAAAACCGATGGATTTTAAAAGCTGATTAATGGGGTTTGGGGTGGCTTTTTTGGTACTTCATAACAATTTCTGTATTTGATAACATTACCTTTGCATTCTATATGTTTATTTCAGGCAAATTGTTCACTGAAAGGTTCATGTGTTTTCACAAGGAAAATCAGGAGTAACACTCCACTTGTCATTTGCTAGTGTTTGCTATCCATGTTGTTAGTTTCAAATTCACAGTGGCTGCTCTCTCTGAAAACATTTAGACACTGATTTATAAGCCACAGGAATAGAACATTAAAAAAAAAAAACCAACTATCAGTAATATTATAGTACAAAATACTGATAAAGAATCATTGTCTTCATCTCCAATTAAAAAAAAAATTCTTTGGAAGATTTGTTTTGATATTTTTTTCCAGTATAGGACTTCATGTGTTAGCTTGTTGGTTACCTGTTTTCTCAGTGAAAATCATCTATGCCATGTCCACTAAAAGATCTGCTATGGGTGGATGTCTCATCTCCAGTTGTAGCCAAGAATGACCATGGCTTTCCCATATCTCCCTGCCCACACTGACAGTGATGTAGACTCTTCTGGGGGCCAGACGCATTAAAACTGCAAGCAGGAGTCAGGGGGATTTTTTGTAACATCACTTCAGCTTAGCTCTTATTGCAAGTTTAAACCTGCTTCAAGACCAACACAGATGGAAACTAAACATATTGTTGTTCATATCTAATACAAGAATAGGGAGCTTTTAAACATTGTTCTCTGTAACTGCTAAATAACTAGCATGTACAGACCAATAAACCTCTGCCTTTGAGCAAGTCTTGTGATTGTCTCCACTGAAAATCGATTTTTTTATACTCATCAGCTGTGTTTCGTCATTCTTGTCATCAGAAAAAAAAACCCAAACACACACAAGAAACTGAGTTACAAAGCACCAAATATTTCTAGATACCGTGTGGTCAAGCCTGCAGGTTTACTACTTTTTTTTTTTTTTCTCTATAAATATGAACACTCTAAATTTAAATATCAAGACAGAAGAAAGCTGCTGTTCAACACAACAGTGAGAACCCCCGTTACCTGTAAGGCCACAACTATAATCCCTGATAATTTCTTGGGAGCAGATTCAAAGGACCACAGCATGCAACTTCAATTTAAAAATAATCCAGCCAGAATAAATAGAAAAAAAACATGAAAACAGTGATTTTCTGGCACTCTGATTGAAAGGAAGAGTTAAATTAATACATTAAAAGATTCTATCAGGTCTTGTCTGAATTATTAATTGAACACCTTATTGGAAACACGTAGATAAAGACATGTACTTTAGAGAATACGAGATAAGAGAGGAAAGGGAGAAATTAGCAGTTTTGCCAGTTCACTCCCTTAACTGTCGAGCTAAGGTTGTTCAAAGCTGCCTGGAGGAGCATAATGTGAAATCGTAACTAAAGTGCAGTCGGATGATGCAGAAGATAAAAACTTCAGGATTATACTTAAACATACTTATCTTTAGACACAGAAGAGGCTGTAAAGCCAGCTGAACGATATAAAGCTGTTCTAAAATAAGACAAATGTATACTCCATGTGTTATAAGCAGTTCAAGCTGCTTCCTGTGATGAAAAACATGGACTGTACGGTAGACATGCTACAGCGAAGTACAATAGATCCCATGATACAGTTGTTTAAAGGAATATTAGAGTGATGAAAGAAGTGATGGAATTCTGCTCTTTAGGAGGCTCAGAGGCTGAACCAGAGAGAAAAGGTTTAAGCATGCAGACTTGGTAAATTTTTCTGATCTTGGAAGTTTGCGACCTAGAAGACAGTTTTATGTGTGAAGAGCCTGGCCGCTCAGGAAGCAATTACAGCTCTATGGGTCTATCGCCCCGGGCACGAGGAGGAGAGGACAGTACCGTTTAGCACTTCTCATCCCTAGCGGCAAAAGGAGGTCAGCATCGTTATCACCATTTTATAGATGAAAAATCTGAAAAGCTCAGCACGACACCTCTGGAGTCAGCAGCAGTCTTGGGACCAAACCACCTTCCCCACTTCTTTTCAGTCAGTCTCTATCCTTTCTGCCTTATTTTGTCCCCCACAGGGCACAGTGAAGAGTCCAACTGTACTATTCAGATAATGCCAATACAGTAATAAGAAACAAACTTATTAAAATACTAATTGCAGCACTAAAATGTTTTCTACGAAATTATCATAGCTGCCAACATTCCATCATTAATGTACAAAAGTCTGGTTCTATTTTCAATAAAAACAGAATAATGTTAGCCTTTAAACTCGTTATCGTTGCAAAACAGAATGCTATGATACTGCCTCACAACTTCGGTTTGCAGCTGTAAAATTCCCAGAAGCCTTGTGACTCGGTTGTAACTTTATTATAGATTATTACCTTCCTCACTGACATACCTCCCGCATTTGCTTTTGGGAAACAAAGTATATATTGCACAAAATCACCCAGCAAATGTATTTAAATAAATGAGAAATACGGAGAGCAATTTATCCTGCTCATTGCTGTGCACTGGAACTGCTAAAGTTTGTACATCTAGTTTCAGATTATGCAGTGCAAGTTTAAAGCAAAAATCAAACAGAAGATCTGCAAATGCTGATCTTTGACACTATTTTCAATGGGGTCAAGGTGAACCCTAAAGTTTACAGACAGGAAACAAAATTCTTCAATTTGTGTAAATATATGTTTTAATTAGTTTCTCCACCAAATCTAAACTGAAAAATTCTACTATTTTGAGCAAACTTGAAAAGGAATAAAAATCTATTGTTAATTAATATTTCTTAATCAGTTGAGTTTATCTAGAATGTACACGGGAAAATGCATTTGAAAATACTTCTTTATGTCAGGATGACAACTCGTTAATAGTGCCTTCCAGTGAAGCTTAAGCACCATCTTTCAAACAATTTTCCTTGAACTGGATTCTATAAAAAATTCATTTAAATTGCAAAGATTTCTATTTAATAGCAGTTTACCTGTACTTGAAAAAAATAAAATGTTTTTACAAAGAGTTTCCCTTCAGTTCTTCCCAGGAACGAGCCTACTTGCTTGCCCATTAAATTCTGTAATGCACCGAGTTCTGCCCTCATGTTTTGCAAACGAACAGCTATTGCCATCTACCGTTGGAAAAAATATGATCAGCAGCAAGAGCACATCCAACAGACCTTCTCCCAGCACAGAAGAGATGTAGAAAACAAAGACTGCAGCAACCATAAGGGAGCAGCTTACCCTGCTGAAATATTTGAAATACAATATTCAACAAAGAGAGGTAAGAAAAGTCTCTTCTGCTCCTAAACTGTTATAATTTTTAGGTCTAATAAATTGCCAGCTATGCATGAATCCAAACAATGGCAGCTGCTCTTTTTGTGTGGATTGCAAGACTGCTTCATTGACTGCAGCTGGAGTTGAATACACACAAACTAAAACGTTAACTAATTAAGCTTAATTTTAAGATACTATTAGGCCCAAGTTACAGTCATGCCTTCATAAACAGAAAACTATCAATGCAGCAGGCAAAAGCCATCCTCAGGTCTCTACGCAAAGGCCATGCAATGCAAAGCTCTTGCTTTGAAGACAAGACTTGATCTGACCCATCAAGCAGCTCAAAGTCCCCCCAGCACAGGACCAAGACCCAGCTCTGTTCTCCAAGGCTCTCCTGTCAGAGGTTTAACACTGCCTAGGATTATTTTTCCAAACTTCTCTTGGATAAAACCACTTCCTCACTTGGGTGTGTGAAGCTGAATACAGAGAACTGGGCAAAGCAAGGCACTGAAAGTTCTTATATGCTTAAACCATCTTCAGTCTGTATTTTTAGCAGTTACAAAAACTTGGTTGCATGACTTCACTTTACCATTCAGTTACTTATGCAGCAGTGATTGAGATGTATGCTTCTTCCATTCCCTTTGCTGATAAATATCCTTAGATACTCCATTTTGAAAGTACCCCTTGTTGAGGCAATCTACAAATAGAATTATGGTAGGGTTCTATTAATGTTTGCCAGACCTGTTGGAGGTTAAACAGCCTTTGAATTAAACCATTCTTTACTCTTTGATAATTATTTCTCCTTAAGACACTTTCTGTTGTCTCATATCAAGGTCAACTTGAACTGTTTTGTTAGACCCAGTATCGTAGCCCAACATTAACTCTGCTTGCACTGCTCTTACAAAGCCTGCACACACTGTCACCTCTGTGCACAACCTCTGGCAAAGTTTAGCAGAATTCTCAGCAACTGAAAAAACTCCAGCTTTTCTGTTGGTCATTTCAAGCACACAGCAAACTGTATTTTAAGTTTACACACAAAGTCTGACCAATACGTGAATCTACGCTACTTAAGTTTGTCCATCTTCGCATATAATCCCCTTGAACTGGGTTAAGCTTTCCCTGACTTGGTTTGTAGTGCGCCCACACATCACACACCAGCCAAAGAATTGTGACTGATTTTAAATTAATGCAAGAAAGCTAAAATGTATACTGGAAACAGATTATGAAACCAATGTAAGAGAAAATACTGCTGCTTTCATATGCAGCAAGTACTGCAGAGTGGAAAAGCATTTTTGAAACACCCTCAGAAGAGGAGTGTCTTCACAAGCACAGCAATATTACACCTCCCATCTATTCCATAGGCTCTCCTAAAGGATTTAATCCACAGTGTGCTGATTTTTTTTTTTCCTAGGTTCTCCACAGAAAGGGAGCAATTTCCCAACTGTAACAGAATACTCCAGAGTGTTTAGAAGTAGCAAACTAGAAAGATGATCATAAACATGACCAACCCCACACACATACTAGCAGAGAGCAGTGAAGACATTTTGTACCGCCAGGGCCATCGACCGTGCCACGTCACCTTTGGCCAAAGCACTTCCTGTGTGCCCATCCTGACATGGCAGCTGTAGGACTGATCTCACACAGTGAAATTATCCACCCTAGGCAGTGATGAGCAGAACTTCCTTCAAAGCTCACCATCTAATCATGTTACGGACCCCCCTGACAATTTGGTGCTAATTTTTGAGCATCTGGCATGCGATAACAAGCCACCTAGGATGTACAGTCTTAATTCCCAAACCATCTGAACAGCAGCCCAGAATGTGAACCTCAATAACATGCTTTCAAAATTGTGTTGAGCAAAAATGCTCCTCTTCTCCCAAAACACCATCACTTCCCTCTGTATCACTGTGTGTCAGAGCTAGCATTGATGATAAACACCTCAGTGTGCACAAGCTTCAAACGAACCACTAGATTTTGAAAACCAAACAAATCTGGAGGTAATAACAAGAGCACTTACACTCTGCAGGGAAGAAAATCCACTTGCTGCCAAATGATGCCAGCATGGCACTGTGGTGGGCTGAGGTTTCCCGCGCGGCTGACTCCTGGGTAACTACTGCTCTCTGCCAGTCAAGTTCTGCTTAGAGGAGAGCCATCAAATAAGAGTTCTTTGTCACACCGGGGAGGCTTTAAACTCTTCAGGGGAGAAATTGCAGAAAGCTTCTGTTCCAAGGCTACAGTACCACCTTTTTTTTTACTGTTTCACAGTGGCTAGGAGGGAAGGCTGTTTAGAAACAGTAGCAATTTGTAGCGACAACAGCTACATTTGTTGCAGTCTCCGCATATTGCACAAAGTTTTTCTTGCTACCGTAAATAAGTAAAAACAAAAGTAGACCAAGTCCTCCTTTTTTAAATTTTTTTTTTTCCTCCAACACATGGATTTGCAGAAGGTACGTTTTCATGTGAATGCAAATTTGGCAGTTTCAGCATTTCACCTCTTTCAGTAGCAACAGGAAAAAAAAAAAAAATCATTGTAAATGCCACAAAACTATTCAGGAAACAAGACTTTTTATCAGGGAAACAAGACACCTGTAAGACAAGGAGAGCTTCATTTGAAAAAAAAAAAAAAATAATAATGTGCTAAGCAAATGAACTATCTTGGCTTTGCATGTTTAGTGGCAAGTCAGAAATGAAGTACTTGATGCTAAGTGAAAACTGTTGCTCAGAAACAAGTTCAAACAAGGAAAAAACAGAAGGTACTTTGAAACAAGATAGAGCAGTGCCTGTGGCAGAGCCAGCACAAGTCTAGATGGGGTTTATTACATGACTTTCAGATTCCACTACCAGAAAGCACCTATCCATCTTCAACTGTGTGATGTCGGGCTCTCCCATTTCCACTAATTTTGGCAACAGAAGGGTTCCTTTGAACGGAAGTTCGATCTCACCTTCTGTGCAAAGAGGAAAAAAGAAAAAACAGAAGGCCACGAGGTGGCACTGGTCAAACGCTCCGGGAATCACTGAAGGGCTGGTGAAATGTTGCCTGACGGCCAAGCCCGGTTTCTAGGGCCATGCCTGCTGCCCCGTGGCGGGGCACGGTGCGCGCTCCTTCCACCGCACACAACACGCACACCTGCCGGCGCTCCCGGTAACGTTTCCTGCAAGCGGTTGGCAGGGGCTTCAGCAACGTGGTTGACCTGCGGTCAGCAGAGCCAACAGAGCAGCCTGTTTCCGTGAGGGGCTCCCGGCACGGCTCCGGCCGGGAGGTGTGCGTGGCTGGGCAGGCACCGGGCGGGTTTGCAGCGCGGGGGGGCAGAGGCCTCCGCGCCAAGGACAGCCCCGGCAGCTCGCCCCTCACCGCCCGTCCCGCACACCGCCGGCTGCCCGCGCCCCGAGGCCGGCGCGGTTCTGCAAAATTCCCGGCTCCGTGCTTCTCATAACCCATGAGTCAAACTCAACTTTTCTTAAACTCGATGAGTAAAATTCAACGTTTCTTAAGTCCCCCGTCACCTCAGGGCTCTGGAAGATGAGATCACGCCGGAGGAGTCAAGCCCAGTCCTCCCACCGCTCGTCCTCCGGCCAGCGGGGGGGACACAGACCTGGGCGGGGACGGACACCCGGGCCCCCTCGGTGGGCTGGGTTTGCCCCGGGGGTCCGGTCTCCACGGGGGGCTCCCCGGGCCGGGCCTCCCGCCCCGCCGGGACCCGCCGGGACCCGCCGCCTCAGGGCAGGGGGGAACAACGGCCGGGCGCGAGGAGGGTCGCGCGCCGCGCCCCCCTCCCTCCGCCGCCGCGCGAGCCCCCCAGCGGCGGGAAGCGCGGGCCCGCCGCGCGCGTGTCGGGGCGGCGCCGGCCGCGCGCCCCACGGCTGAGGGAGGCGCGGTTGGTCCCGGCGGCGCCGCTCCCGTTGCTCTGCTGGGGCCCCCCCGGCGCGGGGCGCCCCCCCGCTCCTCCCGGCCCCCACAGGCTGACAGAGGCGAGCTCTTCGCGGCGGCAGTGGCGGGCGCCGGCCGACCGCGGCCTCCCGGGGACGAGGGGGGAAAAGGCGGCGGCGGGAGCCTCCGCGGCGGGCCCCCGGCTGTGGAGGGACGCGGGGACCCCAGGGCGGGGCGGGTGAGGAGCCCCCTCGCTGACGTTTTTTTTCTGGCGGACCCTTGTCCCCCCCCACAGGCGCTGCCGCCCCCTTCCCTCCCTCCCTCCCCCAGCCCCGGGCTGCTCCCCGCGTCCGCTGAAAGTCAGCGAGTAAAACAGCGGGCGGGCCCGGGGAGCACGGCGGCCGCCATTAGGGTTAGTTCCACCCGGGCCTCCCCACCGCCACGCGACGCGGGGCGCCGCGCCTCTTAAAGCCTCGGCGGACACGCCCCCCGCGCCTCCATTGGCCAGAGGCGGCACCCACCTCCTCCGCCATTGGCTGCTGCCGGGCGAGGGGGCGGGAGCGAGGGAGAGTGGCGGGAGTTTGGAACGCTGGAGCCGTTCGTCCCCCCGCCGCACCACGTGCTCCCCCGGCCGGGCCCCCCCCGCCCCCTCCCGGGACCCCGCACCCCCAGCCGGGATTGCAGGCGGGATTGGGGGGCTGAGGCCTGGGGTTCGGAGCTGGGACTTGGGCGCTGCATTGGGGTTCAGGGCCCACGTCCAGGCCCTGCCCCAGCGCTTCGAGAGCCCCTGGGTGAGGACCTAGGCCCAGAAACTGCCCCCGATGCAGGGGAGCACCAGCTCCCTCTGCTCTGCTGGAAGCAAATATGTTATAAAATTACATGTATTTTAGAAACGTTTTCTGTGCACCTCACCACGCTCAGCCTCACTGTGCTCTGCCACAGCAATCCACACCAGCTGCAAGGCAGGCAGGGAAGCAAGGAGCCTCCTGTTCAAACTCCAAAACTTCCTACCAGGAGGAGCACTGACCTTCACCTTAATGCCACTTGGGACCATGCAGATCATCTCCTTCTTAAACCATCCAGCTTAATACCCGGTGAGAGGCGGAAACCACCATAAAGGCCTGGGGTGGAATTCTGTCCATATGCCAACCTCATCGTCATGATTTGTTCCTGACAGAGTTGGAGCAGAGCTTGTCAGTGGTGCTGCTAAGAACACAACTGCATTCCCACAAGTGTTTTTCCATGTAGACCTGAGACATGTTGCAAGCGTGAAAAGAACAAGAAATCTGATCTTTTTCCCAAACACTCCTTTGTGGCACCTCTTACAGACATATCCTTGCAGCTGGTGGAAACCTCTGCACGATGGCAGCAGTAGGGTTAAGGAATCTTGCAGCTGCCACTGCCAAACTCCAGAGAATACTGTCACTGCTTTTATTTACTTCCTTGTCTTTTCCCTGTCCCTTCCCCATCACTGCTTTCTTCTAGAGCCTTTTCTGTTTCAACTCTCTTGGCTTTTCTTACTTCTCCTCCCACCACTTGGAGTTTGGCTTGTGTTTCACCTCACAAAGGATGGCAAAGCTAAGTTCCCTTCCATAGCTTCTTCCAAGATCAGGCATTTCAGTGCCCGGAGAATGAGAAAATCTAGTATTTGTCAATTCCTCATTTTCCAAGCTCCAGCTGTAGCAAAAAGCCTGCAGAAGAGACACCATCTGAGGTAATGTGTTCTGTGCTCTGCTCCCAGTTTGCCCAAGTGCTCCAGCTGCTGCTTTACTGAGGTTCTGCCCCAGTGCTGTGCATCTCTCCTTGGCAACCGGAGCACCTGTCCTGTGAAGAAAACCTGAGGGATTTGGGGCTGTTCAGCCTGGAGAAGAGAAGGCTGTGGGGAGACCTTAGAACACCTTCCCATACCTGAAGGGGCTATAGAAAAGCTAAGGAGGGGCTTTTTACTGGAGCATGGAGTGACAGGACAAGGGGTTATGGTTTAAAACTGAAAGAGGGGAGATTTAAATCAGATATGAGGAAGAAATTCTTTCCTATGAAGATGGTGAGACCCTAGCACAGGTTGCCCAGGGAAGCTGTGGATGTCCCATCCCTGGAATTGGTCAAGGGCAGGTTGGATGGGGCTTGGAGCAACCCGGTCTAGTGGAAGGTAGATCCCTCACGGCAAAGGGATTGGAACTAGATGATTTTAAAATCCATCCCAAGCCAAACCATTCTGTGATTTTCCTTTGTCTGTTCCTTGTTCCCAACAAGGCTGTCCTTCCAGCCGCCGTATCCGCAGCAGGAGGCAGACGCGGTGCTGTGTTTCAGAACGGCACTTCGGAGTGAAATCTTAACTGAGGGAGGGTACGGCTTTTCATCTACAGACGAAAACCAATCAGAGCACTCTAGGGAAGATCACAGCCTCACAGTTTCCCACCCAGCCCAGCGCGGTCAGTCCTGGTGCGTGGGGAGGGCAGGGGCAGCAGGTGCCCCCGAGCCGGGGGCAGGTGACGCGGGGACGCGGTGAGGGACGCGGGTGTCAAACCCCTCCCCAGCGCCGTTTCCGTAGTGTAGTGGTTATCACGTTCGCCTAACACGCGAAAGGTCCCCGGTTCGAAACCGGGCGGAAACACCGGCCAGGATGGCTGTTTTTTTTTTTTTCCCCCCTTTCTCGACAGTGATGAGAGCGGATCCCCGCCGGCATCACGACTCACCAGCCCCGCGGGCAGGGCACGGAGCGGCGCTAAGTCCCTCCCGCACGCTGCCGGTTTAACGCGGCGGCAGCGTCCCGGCCCCGCTCCTCCCCGCTGGCCGCTACTACATCTCCCGGGATGCTCAGCCCCCGACGGGCCCTGCCGCGCCGCACGGCGGGACTCGAGGCCCGGAGCCGCCCGGCCCCGCAGCCCGGGCCCCGCCCCGTCCCGCCCCGTCCCGCCGCTGCCGGCGCGGGCCCCCGAGGACACCGGAAGTCGCAGCCCGGAAGTGGCTCTGGCAGCGTCACCCCAAGATGGCGGCCTGAGGCGGAGGCGCCGCTTCCCCCCGTGCCCGCAGGTGCGTGAGGCGCTGCCCTCCTGCCGGGCGGCCCGGCCGGGCGAGGCGGGCAGGGCGAGAGCCGCGGCAGGGGAGGGCGTCCGGAGCTCCGTCCCGTCCCGTCCCGCGGCGGGGCCGCTCCGGGGCCGCGGCTGCTGGGCCCGCCGGCAGCCCCGCTGCTCCTGGCGCCCGGCGGCCCTTCCTCCGGGCCCGCTGGCCGCGCGGGACTCCCCGCAGCCCGGCCCCGCTCGTCCCGGCCCCTGTGCCCCGGCAGCGGCTGCCCCGGGCGTCGGAGCGCGGGTTTGACAGGAGAGCTCCTGAGCTCGGCGAGCTAATCCTCTGGTCAGGGCCGGGAAGGACGTGGCTGCGCCCTCTCCCCCTCCTGCTGCTCCCCGAGCTCCGCGGGGCCGCCCGTCTCCCTGTGCCCGTGCAGAAGCGCTGCTGCACAAACCGCCCCGCGAGGGCTCCGCGCCGGGGCTTCTGAGTCACGAAGTTGCTCCACTGTGTGTGTGGGAGGAGAAACAAAGTTAAACCTCGCGTGTGAATCCGTGTTGTTTTGCTTTTCCGTCAGAACGAAGAGGCTGCAGCGCGCTGCCAGGATGCAGTATTCCCACCACTGCGAGCACCTCCTGGAGAGACTGAACAAGCAGCGGGAAGCCGGGTTCCTGTGCGACTGCACCGTGGTGATCGGGGAGTGCCAGTTCAGAGCGCACAGGAACGTGCTCGCCTCCTTCAGCGAGTACTTCGGAGCCTTCTACAGAGATGCCTCTGACAACAACGTGGTTTTGGATCAGACTCAAGTGAAAGCTGATGGATTCCAAAAACTCCTGGAATTTATTTATACGGGAAACTTAAACCTGGACAGGTAACGGCTCCACTAGAGGGGGGGAAGGAAAAAAGGGAAATAAACGTGGTGTTAAAGGCAGCACTGGGTGTGTTGTTGGTTGTAGTAAGCTCTGGAGGAACAAATAGTGCTGGGTATGAGGCATCTTAACAAGCTGAACATCATCTGTTTGTATGTTTTAAAATACTACATGGTATGTGGGTGTCAAAACAGAGCTGTGTTGTTGATAGTTTCACTCTCTGAGTCTTTCCCTCGGGATTGGAAGGGATTAACCATCTGATGTGATTACCAGAAGAGGGGAGGAGAAGTGTGCACTTTCTGCAGTTGGATTATAGGAGTCCATTTTTGCAGAGAATACACAGAAACTTTATAAACAGTAGAGACTCAAGTCTGAGGAGTACATGAGGATAGGCATGATTGGGAAAAAAAACCAACAGGTTTGTTAGAAATCTGCATGGTCTGTTACTCAAAATCTTACATTACAGTGTCCAAAAGGATTCACAGAGAAAGTGTTTCCACCCTTTACTGCCTTGGTTTTGTGCCCGTTGTGCTGTTTCATGCAGGGTGAGGATTCTGTGCAGTGCTCTTCTCTCAGGGAGAGAGAGAGATTATCCCTCATAAAGGAGGTGTGACTGTGTACAAGCCAGGATTTTAACTCCTTTCTCAATGTCTGCTGTCAAACGCATTGTAGAAAAGCTTTGTTGCTTTTGATGTCTGAAGACTCATGCTTGATAATTTAAGCATGCAGATGCAGGGGGGTGGTTTTCTTAATTGGCTGTGAGCATGAACAGCAGTCAAGCAGTGTCCCAGCTACTGGGGGAGCCAGTGATTGAGCAGAAACTGCAGGGTCCTTGCTGTCTGTCTGGGACCAGAAACCAGAAGGGTTTCTGGATTCATTCTGATCAGTAGAGATTTCTGAAGGGAGAGGAAGGTGAAAGTGCTGTTCTCACCCAGGGAGAAATATTTGATACCTGCTGGTGTGCCCACATGCCTGTCACTGGTGCCATGTCCCTCTCAGTGACCACTGCAGCTCTGCAAACTGTTGTCATGTGGCAGGTGCATGAGGGACACCAGGAGGGTGCACTTGAACTGGGTGCTAGTATTACACAGGATATTAAAACAGCTGTATTCACGTACAGAGACTAATTGTGGCTTGTTATTTACTATTTAATTACATGTACTGTGTAATAGATTCTGAGAATTATGTTGTTTACCATTCATCTCCCTCTGAAGTGCTGTAAATCCATAAAGGCACTGATGGTAGTTGTTGCCACCTTTTCCAGATCAATTTTTTTCTAAGCCATCGAGGCATGTGTTGCAGGAGCTGGAAAACAGAGCATGGCAGTTTAAATGAGGACTTCCTCGGTGTTGATGTTGTTTGGGTCCAGCTGATACAGAATTAAGACTGGTTGCAAATCTTTTTATAAAACAAGATTAATACCTGCCTCACAGAAGTGCTGAGGTGAATGCGCCACTTGCAAATTACTTAAGACTTCTGGCAGCAGGATTATAGAATGCTCATTTATGTGCTTTATTCTCCAGTGGTTTATCCCTTCATGCTGTGATTTCTGAGCTTTTTTTGGACCCATGACCCCATGTCTAGCCTCACTGCCTTACAAGTGGACTTTAAAATTCTACAAAAGGCATGTCACTGAAACTAACATTCTCAGTTCTGTGGATCTGCAGACCCTGCTAGACATGGGCCATCAGTTCCAGAATAACTGTAACTCTAGTGTTTCCGGACAGTACGAAGATACTAGATCCCTCTCTGTGTGTTCAGTTACATTTTCTGACAGTGTAACTTTTCTGTAGCTCTGCTGCCTGTATTTGATACAGTTGGTGCAGAAAGAATGTTTGTTTTGCCCAGAATATTGTCACTCAAGTCTTGTTTTCTTGCAGCTGGAATGTTAAAGAAATCCACCAGGCTGCCGACTATCTCAAAGTAGAAGAAGTGGTCACTAAATGCAAAATCAAGATGGAAGACTTTGCTTTTATTGCTAACCCCTCTTCTACAGAGACATCCAGTATCACTGGCAACGTTGAAGTGAATCAGCAGACTTGCCTTCTGACCCTCCGAGATTACAATAACCAAGAGAAAGCAGATGCTGCTTCTGCAGAGTTGGTTCAACCACAGGCAAAGAAAACAGCTTTAGAGAAGAAATCTCCTCAGGCCAAAAAGCAAAAGAAGAATTTCAGCTCCCCCAAAAGCACACAGAATAAATCCGTCCAGTATCAGAGCGATGTGACTGAGAACACATCCATTGAAATGTTTTTAGATGCAAATAAGCTGGCCACCCAGATCACAGAACAGGCTGCCCAAGGCAGTGATAACTCTGAACTACAACTGGCGTCTGTGGTGGAAAGCGAAACCCTGGCAGCGCAGGACATCCTGGTTCAGACTATTGCAGCAAAACAGAAACGGGGGAAAGCTCAGCAGGGCTGTGCACTGAAGGAGCACTGCATGTCTAACATAGCCAGTGAAAAGAACACTTACCAGCTGGAGAGCTTGGGAGAAGAGCTCGACCAGAAGTACTCCAAAGCCAAGCCGGTGTGCAACACCTGTGGAAAAGTCTTCTCAGAAGCCAGTAGCCTCCGTCGACACATGAGGATACACAAGGGAGTGAAACCATACGTGTGCCAGCTCTGTGGGAAGGCCTTCACCCAGTGCAATCAGTTGAAAACACATGTAAGAACTCACACAGGTAAGCTGCTGGCCTTGGCTTCGTGGACTGGGGAGAGCTGTAGTCACAGCCTGTAAATGCAGGGCTGTAAAGGTCTTTGCGTTCTGACTTCCTCCTCCAGAAATCTTGTCTGCTGCTGGAACACGTATGGAGAGAGTACCTGTGTCCTGGTAGCATGAGATGCTTTTGCATTTTTCAGTACAAAATCTTAATTTCTACCTTTAATAGCTAGAGGGGACTTTTATTAGTCTGAACATTGATTTCTGGAAAGACTCAGGAGAGCTGGCTGCACTTTAACTCTGCAGAGTGATGGAGTGCCAAAAAATTAATACTAGGAGAGCATGAAAAACTCATAGTACTTGATACCATAATTTCTCTTGCTTTGCTTTTAAATCTTAAATCCTAATACATGTTTGATAACAAAAGTGGGGCGAAAATGCAGCCTTGTGACAAGGTAGGGCAGGGGATTGAATTGTGTTGTATCAAGAGCTACTTGGACAAAGCACCCAAGATCAATCAATTATGAACACTTAAAAGTTAAGACAGCAAGTCTGACTTTAAAAGATTATGAAGAGCAAATTGCTGGAGCCTGGGAAGACGTAGGGGAGAAGTACTGTGCTTGTGTTTTCATCTGCTCTTCCCTAGAGGTGGAAGACTTGATGGAAGACTTCAGGCTGATCCGGCACAGCCATTCTCTGTTGCCTTTGCTGCTGTGCTGAGCTCAGGGAGCAGCAGAGTGACCTGGCTGATGTAGTTTTCTTCCTCTCCTGGCTGACATTCAGAATTCTGAAGTAACAGTGCACCAGATTAAATTAATAAATAAATTAATAAATACATAGTTTACTTTTGCTCTTTTTCCCCTTTGGAAAACTCTGAGCAGAAGCCAGCAGTGTAGCTCTTTCCAGGGAGCTGTGGAGATGTAAAGAGATGAAGGAGGATCTATTGAGGTACAGCAGCAAGAGAAGGCCTTGCTTTTCCAGTAACCAAGGGAGAGGATTTCAGACGTTGTCAGCCACTGATTGACCAAAGATTGATGTGCGAGATGGAGCTCATGAGCAGTATCCAGGGATAGTTGGCTGCACTTTGGACTTTTGAGGGTGTTGTACAGGCAATTTTTGCATGGGTAGGTAGGGAATTTCACAGTGTCAGTTGCTAGGTGGCAGATTAGGTGTCTAATATTTTTCTTTTTGAAGGTCTTATGTGCACAAAATACTTGAAAGTTGTTGAGTTCCTGGTTTGAATGCACACTGGCACAGAAATGCAGACAGGGGCTCTTTTACACTTGTCATCTAAGATTGCTGAGTTGCATGGTTGTTTAATGGGTCTGTTGACCTCTAGGAGAACATGGACAGCCAGAGAAGTACCTGTAGCATTCCTCAGCAGACACTCATGAGAAATCAGTGAGCACCGGACTGTACGTTGAAGACCTGTTGCTGTTTCACAGGCAAGAAAAAGTGGATGATTTACTGGTTGTTCATCTTGAATATTCAGAATCATGAATATACATAGCAAACAAAAAGCCTGAAAGTGTAGTAGTAGGATTCTTAAAGGAATGTGGGGAAAATGGTACTATTAAAAATATTACTCCTGTTTTTTTTTTTTCCCCAAAAAAAAGGTCTGTTACCTGCTGTATTCCTGGTCTGTCCCGCTTCAGTGGGCTGATGAGATGTTATTTGTACTTGGCCAGACACTTGAGCTTTGGTCAGGTGATGGGTTGGAAAGCTTTCTTCTGTAAATGCACGTGGGCTTTGTTTGTCTGCAGGGGAGAAGCCATACAAGTGTGAGCTGTGTGACAAAGGCTTTGCTCAGAAGTGCCAGTTGGTGTTCCACAGTCGGATGCATCATGGGGAAGAGAAACCCTACAAATGTGATGTCTGCAATCTGCAGTTTGCAACGTCCAGCAATCTGAAGATTCATGCCAGGTGGGCAAAAGCAAGATCTTCCAAATGCTTATTTAAACAGGATCATTTACTGCAGTGTGAGCAAGAATTACACATTCACATCATTTGGTCATTTCTGCTTTTCTCTTGGGTCTTCTCTCACACTGCACAAGGGAATAATTACATCTACGTACTTGCTCATTAGGAGAGTGATTTGCAATTGATGGATGTTATAGCATAGGCACTGGTATCCTTATGGCAGTGGTGTGGGTGTTGTTTTAAACTGCCTCTAGCCCCCAAGTGGAGAGAGTTCCTTGGTGGGAAGTGACATAGAACAGTTCTCACTGTCCACTGCTAACCCCGTGGGGCTCTTTGCATTTTTTGGCAGGAGCAGGAATCATGTTCCCTTATTAGGAAAAATAATTTCATCTTTCAAGACACTCTAATGCAAAACACGTCGAGTTCTGGTGGTGGTGCACTTTCCATGTGCAGGGCCTGAAGTTCAGTTCAGCTGCCATCAAAATCCTGGATTTACCAGTTCCCAGACTCCACAGGCAGTTAGTTTCACTCCCTGACAACGCTAACCCAGAACCAAACTCACCGCTGTTAGGAACCCACAGAAGGTGATGAGCACGAGGAGCTTTGGGGATGAAGCACTGAGGAACGTTAGCTGGCGGTGGGTGTTGGCTCCCTTCCTGCCAGGAGCTGAGGGGTGTGTGTGTTGGTTGGCAGGAAGCACAGCGGGGAGAAGCCCTATGTGTGTGACCGGTGCGGGCAGCGGTTCGCGCAGGCCAGCACGCTCACCTACCACGTGCGGCGCCACACGGGGGAGAAGCCCTACGTGTGTGACAGCTGCGGGAAGGCCTTCGCTGTCTCCAGCTCCCTCATCACCCATTCCCGGAAACACACAGGTACAGGGAGACACGGGGCTGGGCTGGCCAGGCCAGGGAGCACAGGCTTCCTGCAGAGGGGTTGGAGAGGGATGATGAGCAGGAAATCTGCAGCTTGGGAATTGTCATCCAGCTCCTTTCCGCTTGACTCCGGTTTTGGGAGCTCTTTCTCCCGTTGGACATCACCTCCCTTTCATTTTTATTTGTTCTTTAAGTGTGTTCTGGTTACTATCTTGGAATAACAAACTCCTTGTGTTTCCATTAGGGGAGAAGCCATATATCTGTGGCATTTGTGAAAAGAGTTTTATTTCCTCTGGAGAGCTCAACAAACATTTTCGGTCCCATACAGGTCAGTTTCCAGACAGGCTGCTTCCTGCACTATAAATATTATCCTACCTTTACCCTTTTGCCTTTAAAATACACCATATTGTGCTGTACATGAAAGTAACCGTTTCTTAATTTATGTATCTTGTGTTCACTTCATTTAAGGAAAGTATTTGTGATCTTTTTTTTCATTACCTTTTTTCAGACTGTTATCTGTGTAACACCATAGGTGTTACATCTCTGATCATGGCTCTACTTCTAATGTTTGGGGGCTTTTTGTTTTAAACTATTTTTCTGGAAAGGAATTTATTCTGAATACAGACTAACAAAATGTTACAAAGTTGTATTTTAAAATACAGCATTGAAATCTATTATCCTATATGTCTGTCTTTTCTTTCAATTTTAAGATTGTTCCACCTGCCAAATCATATTTTTTTTACAGGTGAAAGACCATTTATCTGTGAAATGTGTGGAAATTCTTACACAGATATAAAAAATCTTAAGAAGCACAAAACGAAAGTTCACACAGGTGAGTTCCTTGTGTAAAGAAAGGTTAAGAAATTGCATCAACTGATTTGTCCTCTGTGCTGAATAACTTTTTTTTTTGCTCACCCAGGCCTAAAATTAGAGAAAATAAAAAGATTTTTGGGTATTATTCCTCTTTAGAGCCAAAAGCACCCACTTAAGAGGTACCTAAACCTTTTAAAGCATAAAGTATGTTCTTTAAAGTAGATTTGAGACCAATTTTCAAGCATTTGCATTGCTATAGCAAAGACATGTTGAGCAACTGGAAGTGGATTGCTGCTGGCAAGAATTCTTGTACATCAATATTTACTTCCTTGTCCTAGTGACTTGTGAGAGCTTCCCAGGTGAAGACATCATTGGAATTCTAGGACATTTTTTTACCTCTTCTGAATATGGTCCAAGGAGTGTGTCTTCTCAAGGGTAGTAAGGAGGTGAATGAGGCACACTGGTTACAGGAATTACTTTGTATCTTGAAGGCACAAATATTTGTAATGTAACTGAAAGATGTTTTTTATACATGCAGTCAATGTTAATCCAAGTCTGAGCTGGATTAGCAAATGCAATATCAGACAGCTGGCAAGATGTTCCCAGCTATGAGGACTGCTCTAAAAAGACTTCCTAAATCCATTAAATTCCTGTTCTAGATAGCAGATTTTGATTAGGAAGATGTATTATTTGCCTACAGTACAACTCAGAGATGTTCAGATAGCCAGCCTCTTTCAACACTGCCTCCCTACACCTTGTTATCTGTCCATTCCATTAACTGTAATTCCCTTGCCTCTGTCATATGGGAAAAGGTCTAATAGATGTCTGTGTATGTCTGGATTGGGAGGGAGAGGATGAGAAAATAAGAGCCACAGGCAGGGGCAGTTTTCAGTGTCAGAAGCGTGAGATGCCCCATGTAGGAAGACCCCAGTGGAAGCAGGGGCGAGGTGAGAGCAGCAGCCAGTGTGGAGAGAGCCCAGCAGAACCTGAGTGTGTGAGCTGGGAAAGCTGCCAAGGCTGCTCAGCTCTCACAGAGACAGAAGGCAGGCAGGAGTGCTTCACCACTGATGGAACAGGCTTTGGAGCACACTTGTTTGGAGGAAGGTTTAAATATCTGATGTAGCTTAATTAGGGAGATGTCCAAGAACAGCAGTGGACCACATTTGAACAGGGGGGCAGTGGGGAATCCATTAAGAGTGACTGCAATTAAGAATAGAAAATAATTTCTCAAGTGACTGGGTAAAAACTGTAATGGGTCTGGCTGGAGTTAAATGTTTTCCTCCAAAGGAGTTTATGGATACATGGTGTATGGTACATTGCCATCTCAGTTAAAAGAGGATGCTTGGACTTAGGTCTTCAGGGGTGAAAAATGTCAAGGATACCTTCATAATTACATTTTATCCAATGCTTCTTTGTTCACTGTGATGTTAATGATTTGTTATCTTCCCTACCGTGCCAAGCTGAGCTCAGGTTGGAATGCATCGTTCAATGTGTGGAGGTGGAAGGGACCTTGAAAGGTCATCTAGTCCAGCCCCCCCTGCAGTGTACAGGGACCTTTTTGCCTAGATCGTCCGTCCCCTTGTCACACAACGGGCAGCAGAGGGTGTGATTCTTGGTGCTTCCATCAGACTGTCAGCCCTTGCTGGCTTCACAGCACATCAAAGCCACTGCTAGCCCAGCTGCCCAGGTGGTCTTTGACACACCAAGTGTTTGTTTCAACAGGCAGTTGAAAGGGAACTTGCAGAATTTGCACAGGAGTCTTTGAACATTTCTTTTTTTCTTTTTCCTCTCCCCAGGATCTGAAACTCCCCCCGATTCTAATGCACTTGATAATTCTTTCAATGAACAAGAATCCATTCAGAGTCAGAAAAGTCCTTTATCGGAGTCCATAGATGTGAAACCCTCCGAGATGTCATTAGCACTTCCTCTTCCCATTGGGACTGAAGACCATCAGATGCTGCTTCCTGTGACGGGTGGTCAGTCTCCTTCATCAGAAACATTACTAAGATCTGCTGTGACTGGATATTCAGAACCTCAGTTTATTTTCTTGCAGCAGCTATACTGACAGTGCAGTACAGAGCCACCAAGGTAATTTGGTAGTGAACTTGCACACCTTTGGTAAGGTGAACATGATCAAGCAAGCAGTCAAACGTCTTGAACTGGACTTGTTTTGTTTTTTTTCCTCTGTATAAAGACACCTGTCAGGCATTTCCATTGTGCAGTGCTGTCTTTTGGTTTTTGTTGTGCTAATCTACAATCAAATTTCTATTTGCAATTAACACATTTTCAGGAGACTATTTCTTTCCAGCAACACTTGCCTTAAGAATTTTTTGTTAAATATGTTAATGTATTGTAGAGATTTTCTCCCATGTTCCTGCTGATCTGATGAGTCACAATGTCATTTGAGAGCAGACATTTTAAGCCATATTTGATAGTTTAAGAATATTAACCCAGAGGTCTAAGAGGAAAATCATAATTTGGATGTACCTGACAGGTTTGCACTCCTGCATTCCAAGGTGGTATAATGGTAGATGATGGAAGAACATAGACAGTGCTCTGGTGAGGAGCTTGCAAAGAATTACTGCTGTCTGCCAGAAGTAGCCATCTTTAGTTGAGGTCTGACCAGGAGTTCTGTGTCTATTTTCCTGATAAGGCAAGTAAAGGAAGGTTAATTTTTTTCTGCAGCATGGTAAGTCAGACAGTTCTAATGGCTTAGATACTACTGGGTGTTCTTCCAGCAAGTCACTTCTTTTTTTTAAAGTGAATCCGGCATTGTTATATCTCATCCCAGATTTATTTTTGACATCCCTAAAAGGCCCTGGGTTTGGCACAAATAGCGACATTTGCTCAAAAGGAGAGTGAAACATGCATGTCGTAGGTGAGAGAAAAAGATGCATTGACTCAATTGTGAGGCATGAATCAGCTTCATAATCCCTTTTTTGCAGTAGTGCTGCTGCTTGTGCTAGACTGTAAGTACAAGAGAGGAAATGAACCCTGCCCTTCACTGTGAAAATTGTAAGTGAACACTACATGAGGGGGCATTAAGGAAGAACACAACAAAGCAGATGGATATTCTTCCAGGCAAGGTTTTGTTAGAGTATGACTGGTTTGTTTTACCTGAAGTATTTATGAATTGCTTTACCTCTCGTGTCACTTGCCCACAGTACCTGCACAAAACTGGTACCTAGCAAGACTCATATAAAGGTATGTTTTATTACTAGCAATGTAAATTCTTAAAAAGCAACATTTTTAGTGTCTTGATAGGGTCATTAGTTACAGACTAGTTGACTATAGGAGTACTTTTATACTCTGTTTTGCCAGTTTGTGCCATTAACATAATGTAAGCATTATTTAAGTAATCATCAAATAGTAAGGAAACAGTCATAATACTGTACCAACAATGCATTTAAAGATATTATTTGTTGGTTATTTACTTGGTGCTAGCATTTTATTTCCACTGATGCCTTGTGTCCAGACACTGATAAATAGAACATAGGAGATACCTCTTAACTGATTCTGTTCTACATAGAGTAATAATTAATCTGCACCTTAATTAAACACACTTCTTGGAGGACTCCAAAGCATGACTATATGACTCCCCTCCCCCCCTCTTCCTACCTGTTCGTCCTTGTGAAGTAATAGACCTTTTACCTCTTTGTGTTGTTGATCATCTTAGTTTGTGGCATGTTTAAAACTCTGCTTCTTTATTATATTTTATGCTTTAATATATGGCAAATTTGCTGATGAAGTCTACCACAGACAGCACAGCCATGTTTATCAGGATCATTGTTAATGTGGGCATCTCTAACACTGTCCACTGAAGCTAATTACTGCCACAGCTGCCTGACTTTTGTTTGCTTTGCTTATCTGTGCTACAGTATTTCTGAACAGCTGATGTCCTTCACAATGCTGGCAAAGGACAATGGATTAAGTTCTCTGTTGGTTTGGTATTTCCTCCTTTCTTCCTCATTTTCTTTTTTTAGCTTCTGCTGTTGATGTAGCACCTGAAGGATTCCTTAGCCTTGCCACTTAAGACAGAAGAACTACAAAGATCAGGATCTTGACTATGAAAAAAGCAAACTCTGTGTAGTTTATCATAAGGCTCCTCTTTACTTTCTGTCTCTGAAAATAGAGCAGAAGTCTTGGGATAGACAGAGGCTTAGTCATGAATGCTAAAATAGAACCATACCACACAATGGATAGATGTCATATTTAAACAGCTTGGGAAGATAAAGTAGTTCTATGCTGCTGTTACCTGAGGAAACGTATCTGAAGATTTAACACACCCAGGATAAGTGACCACAAGAGAGAACTAGCTCTGGAAAAAACTTCTTTTTCAATCACATTCCTACACAGAAAATGCATTCCATAACAATGTTTGTTTGGATTGTTTTTGTATTTCTAAATTATAGCTTATTACTGTATTCTTAGATTTCATACTTTTTAAAATAATACAGTGCTTAGATTTATAAAGGATTTGTTTAGATACTTGTAACAGTAACAATTGCTTTATTAGTCATTTAGTTTTCTTTATAGAAAAGAAGATAATTATTTTTTACAGGACAACAGTTTTAACCTTTCTTAATAGAATACACAAGCTTGTAGTCTTGTCTTGGAGCAATAATTTAGAGACCTGCACTCTTGAGTCCCCATCTAAGAGGCTTGATTTTTATCCTCATCTTTCATGAAGATATCTCAGCTGCTGAGGTATGATCTCTATGAAATGTATTCATTTACTAGAATATAGATTTTAAATATATATATATATATAAAAAAAAATATTTGTAGGTGTGTTCAGGCTGGGTGCTGTAGGACCTAAAGAAGCAGGTCTGCACTGTACCTTTTTGTCCATAGATGAGTGGACATCAGCTGCACATCTTAATTCCTAGGCTTAAGGATCCCAGGTTTGTTTTGGAGCTACAAGCTTTGTAACAGTATTGGTAGCTTCTGTAAGGGATTATTTTTGGAAAACATGGAATCTTTTTAGGCAAACATCTCCTTCTTGAGACCTACCTGTGAAAGGAAAGAGAAAATTTTAGTAATTCCATTAACAGTAATTTAGAGAAAATGACATGATTTATCACACCATTTCAGTGAATTAATACTGAAGTTGGTGCAAGTTTTTTGTTATTCTGTATTGAGAAATTTCTGAATTGGATGTTTGGGAATATTTATGCGAGAATAGCTCCTCATATGACACTTCCAAGTGTGTGCCTAAATGTGGGCACAAAACATGACAACTTTTCTGAAATCATGTGTTTCCAAAAAGCTCTCAAGTATGGACAAGTCCCATGTTAAGGATTTCAGGGCTGTGATCTTGGAGAGGCTTTTGGTAAGCCTGGCAGAATTAAGTTCAGATAAGGACTAATAACTGATTTTTTGGTTAAATTATTTTAAAAATATTTTTCATGTAAATACAATTCTTCCTCTGTGATTTGTATATAGCTCAACTCTCAATTTTATAAACCCCTGGGAAGGGAGGGAGTTGTACATACTTAGCCTGAAGTGTTTTATGTTAGACTTTAATAAACTTGTTTTGTAATTTTCCCTCACCTTGTGTCTCCTGTCTGTAACTGCAAGGGGTAGCAACCAAAGAAGGAGGGAAACAGCCTCAAATAACCACCATCAAAGCACCCTCTCAGGAGGACACACAGAGCCCTAACACAGAAAGGATGGTTACATTTTCCTCTTGGCAGTAAACACACTTGATTTTTCTCATAGAAGATATTTCCAGTCTGTTCAAACTAAATTAAAACAAAAACTATATTCCAAATACAGTGTAGTGTAATGATTCTTTGGTTAATTTTTTTTTTCAACTTGTTTTGAGGTGTTTGGGGGGGTTGTTTGGTTTGGGGCTTTGTTGGGTTTTTACAGAGTGCTTTGAAGAGGTACTTTTTATGCAGAAGTAGATGCTCAGTGAATTTCCTTATCAGAATCTATATCTTATTCTTACTAAAATGTTTGATTTACAGAAGGTGGTGTGGTGGCTTGAGCACTCAGTACCACTGGTCTGATGGTTAGTCATTTTCCTGCCCTTTAAATTGGGGCAAAAATGCTGCTTTTCAGCAAATTACTGTGAGTTCTGGAAGCTGAAACAATGGTTTACAGGGCAGGACTATTCTTGCTTTAGCTACTGGAATAACCAACTCAGAAAAAACAAACATTTCTATCCTATGTAAGTTTTCTTATTCCAAAGAACACAAGATACACCTTTAAGCATTTCAAGATTCACTTTTCAGAGAAATAAGTGTCTTTCATATAGGCCTCTTTAAGCAGTACAGGATTTTGCAAAAATAATTATTTCAGTTGGCAGGAATTCAGTAGGAATTACTTTGCAGCCCTTTCTTACAAAGGAATATCAAAATAAACTATAGCAGATGAGCTATTTTTATGGACATTGTCAATAATGCAGAGTTCTCTTATGGGCTGTTAAACAAAGGTTCAGATAGAACACAAGTATTAAAGTACTGGCAATTTTGAAAGTAGATATATTTTACCATTTTTCCTGTTATATTTTGTGTATGATATTGTTGCCATCTTACCACATCTAAAAATAAAACACTGCTGTGGGTAGAGTTGGGACTGGCTTAGTAGATTTGGTTCCCTGTTACCACAGTAGATTAAAGAATGCCCAAATTCAGTGTCAATTGTCTTGACAATGAAATTAACCTGAACTTCATATACAGGACAAGGGAAAGAAAGATATATGGAAAAAATATACCTTGATCTGAATCTTGCAGTGGTCCTTCTGGCAAGAAATTCTATATAATCAACGTCTCAGTACTGAGAGAACTCTCTTCAGACCATCAGTATAACCTGCAAGGCTCCAGAGCAGCAACACTTAGAAAAATACAAACACTGATAATACAGGCCTATTTTTTTTTCAACTTTACACATTTTCAGAGCATGCAGCTTCTTCTCAAACAATAATGTCCAGTGGATTGTCAACTTTTGTTCTCATTGCTCTCTTCTTCCTGTTCAACAGTGGTTAAAATATAAGCTCCTCTCTACAGTAGGGTTCTTACAGCATGACCTATGGACTTTGTGCTTAACAAGATGACTACAGGTTAAGGATATTTCATTTCTGGTCTCCTGCTCTGCCCTTACCTTTTGGGTGTCAGATCTGTTAAGCTGTTCTGTGAAGAGAACACAGGTGAGATCCTGGTCTGGAGGGTGAAGAAAACTTGATTAGGTCTTAAATACTGTTTCTAGCAGGCAAGAAAGTGGAAGGTGCAGAGAGAGACTCCCTGTCAACTTGTGTGTAGTAGAACAAACATACCTGCTCTGTGGGCTTACCTCTAAGTCCTGTTTTGATGCTGAGTGCATCTTTGAATCATCAGAGCCTGACTAACTTGTGTTTCGGGGAAAGGAGGAAAGAAAAAAAACCCAACACAACACTTAGAACAGGATGTACAACTTTGGTCATTTCAGCCTGGTGAGAGGAATCCACATGTCCCTGTTTCTACACTACCACTGTGATAATACAGAAAGAGAACATCAGCAGTTACATCACGGCTGCTTAGTTATTATAGTTGAAATTACTTAATCTTCCCCTCCCTCCCCCCTTGTACTTCAATCTCCTGTCTTTTGCCTGCATGCCTACATTCAAGGATTATTCTATTACTTGTTCCATACTAATTTTAACAGGCACATTTATATACATGCAAGATTGCCCTAGTGAAAGCCTTTGAGCAAACCTCTGTTGTCCTATTTGGTGACTTTTGCTATTTAGAAGCAGAGATCTTAGGTATGAGCAGAGTGGGTGTGCAAAGGAAACAAGCTGAGTGATTCCCAAACTTCTAAATGTGTATCCAATGCATTAAACAATTTTTAACTACTATTATACAAATAATGCTGTCTTGTTCACATGTAAGAGTTGCCACATGGATATGATATAAATCTTTTGAAACAGTTTTCAAGAGGCAGGATGGAATAATGAAACCAAGTTTGGTGGTTTTCATTTGTAATACAAGAAGCTAGTACACACTGCAAGTTAATCAAAATACCATTTATATACCAGGAAACTAGGTTCACTAGCTTTAAAGTTCCAGCATTATAGTAGCTTAACACTGAAGTTCATTTATTTAAAACAAAAAGTCCCTCTTGGATAAAGATCAAAGCCATTACTAAGGAAAAGGTGAGGGTATAGAGAGGGCAGTAGCAACATGCAGGTTTACCCAAACCTGGCTTACCTTTAACAGGAAACTTGTCCTGCAGCAGCTCTGATCTGCTGTCAGGCAGAGCTGCTGCCCAGCAGCAGTCCTGGGGGTTTTAGTCAGTTTGATCTGCCTGGCTGTACTCCAGCCTGCAGAGGTGCAGCAACATTACCTGTGGGCTCTACCCACTCCATGGAAACCTGACTGCAAAGGCCACAGCCCAGGAAGGGCAAATTGGGCAGCCTTTTCTCTGCAGCTGCCATGTAGAAGAAGACTCTGTGGTCATGATAGTCTATCCATAGGCTCTGCTGCTGCTCTCAACCAGCCTCTGCATATTTTTTTAAAAGAAGCATTTGATAAAAATCCTGATCTGATAAGGTCTTCTAAATAGAGCAGAGTAGTTCAGCTGCTAGGAGTTCATGCATCTGCAGTCTGAACTCTTCACATGCCTCTAGTCAGTGACTGTTCTACTCCCTGTTACTGCTAAGAATACCTGGTGTCACTCGTGGTGCACTATGCTGTGGTGAAAAGGTTATTATGCTAAATTCATCTGTCACCTGGGAACCCTGGCACTGCAGCTAGCCATGGCACGGTGAAGGAAATGGTGTGCAATAGAAAAGACTGCAGCAAAACAACTCCAGACTAAAGACCCTGAAGAAAAATCATGCAGCAGGTTTGGTGCCGGTATAATCTGTTTTACTAGAAACAAGAAAGGAAAACTTCAAGCAAATGGAGAGCATTGAGCTGCTACCTCACTCACAAGTATTCTGAGACTGCCACAATTGCCAGACTGGCATTGGCATCTTTGTTCATCACCTCCCCATAACTTGGTGTCCAGTAGTAATGCTTCTGCAGGCCATGGGAGAGCTCTGCGAGGTGAACGTGCCCGTCCACTTCATAGGGTTCCACGTCTGTGCAACGCAGGCTCAAGCGGCCTGTCTGAATTAGTTCTGAAAACGCCTGAAATGAGTAAGAACAAGAGTCTGATGTATAATAACCCACTCTAGCTGCAGTGAAGGCTCTAGAATACAACACACGATAGGCAAGTACTGGATCATTTTGTTACGCTGTTGCCCAGTGAGTCTCATTACAGCAGCACCACGCTATAGTTATTAAATAAACCCAAAAAGGAATCTTGTTCACAAATTGCTGTAGTGTTCTCAGTGATGGTAAAACCAGATCAGAACAAACAAACCAACCCCAATGCTCTTAGAAGAGCTCAGAAGCAAACACTTACTATACAGGTGGCTTCATCAAATTTGTTCCCCCAGATGTAAATATTGGAAAGTTCCATGTTTGTTTTCATTGCACATGAAAGAGCTACAAGCCCTTTCCCACCTATATTGTTGCTTACTACAGACAACCTAAGAAACA